>NC_056734.1:762011084-762113584 GCF_019279795.1 Protopterus annectens | reverse complement strand
GTATGCAACTTGGTGGTATTCTTGATGTTCATGGACTCTGAAATGTGACCTTACCATAATACTGAAACAGTCCTTACCCAAATGGTTAATGATACTTTATGTGTATGAGAACAAAGGCATAATTCTACCACAGTCCTCCTTAATCTGTCTGCTGTATTTAACACAGCTGATAACCTAGTCTTTCTGAAGGAACAGAAGTCTTGTTGTAGAGTCATCTACATGGTCCTTGGTGGATTTGCCTAGCACATCTCTTACTATCTTAGTCGCAAAGATTCATTTATATCCAATTTTATTTGCTACGTGTATGTTTCCATTCAGTGAGCTGATACGCTGGACAGGATTTCAATATAATAATTATACTGACAATAGCTTTTTCTCTCCTTTCACCATGAGCATTTGGATTACTTGTACTAAAATGAGGATGGTCTGGGGTACACAGTGACCTATTATGTCAGTTAATGGGCTCCACCTCACATTCCACAATACTGCACTCCACATTGATACTCACAACTCCTGTCTGTACCCCTATATTATTTACAGGAAATGCAGGTGGCAGTGTGGGTCCCGAGTTCGGATCTTGGTGTGATCCTTAATGGCTGGCTGACATTTCAGGAATAGATACCAGCTGTTATTTTGTGTTGTTGTCAACAGCTGGGTAACATTACACACATTTAGTGCATTATTCTACCCGAGGACCTACCAATATTCATGCAGTTCCTGCTTACCTGCTGTGTGCAGTCCCATCAGTTTCAAAGAATTGCTTATACCCTTCGCCAACTGTCTCATGCACTCTGCTCACCTAACTTAAGCATGAAAGCAATCACAACATTCAAGCCTGGTATTGGCACTTTTTTATGTTGCTGCGAGTTGCTACCCAGGCAGTTCCACGAGCACAACTGCTTTGTATTCACTTAGGAGATGCCTTAAGATGCACATATTCCACAAGGCATTCTGGAACCCCTTTCATTTTAGTTTTTAAATTGTAAACACTTGGAATTCTGTCCCCTACATAGTTATTGGTTAGATCCTTGATAACTTGTTTGTACATGTCAAGTTTTAGGTTTTACATACTATAATGTGGCTAGTTCAAAGACATGCAAATACAGTTTAATGAAAAGACTGATTTTCATTGATGTTCAAGTTATTTAGTTCGACTTCATTGATGCCCAAACTAATATGGCACTCCTCTCAACCAGGATGAGTACAAAGATATATTCTGACATTTTTTTTCTGGATTATCAAGCGCCTCACTCTATCATGGAGAGAAATGCCAGCTACCCTAAGAATGAAATTAATTTCTTATCAGTAATCTCATTGTTTCAGTTTGTTTGTTTGTTTGTGTCTTTCGGCTTTTCCCGGTTAGGGGTCGCCACAGCGGAACTCTGGTCCACTAATGATTGGCAGTTGATTTTTACGTACCGGCTTGCCAGGCCTGATGCACAACCTTCAATGAAGGTACGCCCATTCACGCACGTCTCCACGCAGAAAACGCTCTAGCTGAGTATCAAACCAGATAGCGTCATACTGTGAGGCAACAATGCTACTGCAGCACCACCACCGCAATCTCATTGTTTCAGTAACTATCTAAATTTCAGAGAGGTAGGTGAGGATGCTATCACAGACTGACTGATAAATTGTGATCTTTACCCTGTTGCTCAGTTTTTTTTTTGTTTTGTTTTTTTACCACAGAACTTCTGTACAATTCTTTTAGTGCTGCCATAGCTGCACCCACCAAAAGTCATTTTCCTGATCCCCTCATCCCTCATTCATGAACAAGAATGCAAGAATCTTAATTCTCCTCTGCTTGAGTTAAGCTGCTCCCCTCACCTGCTAAGAGCAATGTACTCTTGCTCCATGAAAGAACCACAACTGATTAAGTAGCAGGCAAAAGTGGAATGATTTAAGATTGACTAAACCCCAAAGGGAACAGTTGTAGAGAAAAGGAATGTCAGAATGTCACCTCTGCAATCCCAAAGGCCTTAAATCTTGTGTGGGAGGTTGAAAAGTAGCAACTAGATATAGCTGGTTGCACTGCTGCACACAGTTTTAGCTGTAAAACAATGTTTCTTGAGTGAGGGGAGGCTCCCTCCTCCACTCCATTCTGAATGTGAGCTTTGAGAATATTCACCACCACCTCCACCCCATTTCCCTCGATTGCACTAGTAGCTGCAGAACAGAAAACTCTTGTTTGTTGTTTGGTGTAAGCACCTACAATAAAAGCTAGTCAAAGTATTTGGCCTTCTTAGAGAGCTAGGATACAATATTTGATAGTTATCGCATATTGGTTTGTTACTTCCACTGGAGACTTCAACACTCATTTGGGGAATACTACTCAGCAGGAGGAGCATGACTGGGAGCGATGTCTTGCCTGATATGAGTCTGCATGTTAAGCTGCTTTTAAACGTCCATGCTAGTCTTGAACTGTCCATAGCAAACACCATGCTTGATATCAAGGCTGCTTTAAATTATACTTGGTACCACAAAATCTTTGGCACAAGGTAGCTCATTGACTTAGTAGTCATGTCTTCATACAGAAGGCACAAATCTATAGATGCTGAGCTATCAATTGGTTGATGAATTGTGGAAAGTTTGGTCAGAAAGTCAGGGCAGCAGTTGGGCAAAACCAGAAAGCCCTAGCATACCCTAATTGTATATGGTGGCTGAGTTCAACTCCTACATCCAAGAGAGCTTTTTCCATATATCTGGGGAGGATGGCACTGTGGAATCTACAGCTGAAGAGGCTGGAAGGAGATGTGGCTAAAAGGTGGTTGGAACATACCCTTGTGGTAACTCTAGAACTGGATGGTGGATACCAAAGGATGACAAAATATGTCAGGTTACAAAAAGAGGCTTTCCATGCTATGCTAGGATAGGGGTCCCTGGATATGGCAGAAACATGTAGGGTAGGAAAGTAGCAGCTGCAACAGTTCCCAAAGCAAAGGCTGGTGTATGGAAGGAGTTTGTTGAAATTAATGGCTTTCCAATGCCATCAAAGAGGTTGTGGCAATCCATTTGCAATATCTATATTCTGACTTTCTTGACTGCTTAAAAATCTTTTAAATACTAAGAAACCATTGGGACCAAGACTTACAGCTTCTAGAAAGAACGTACAGGACAGTAAACAAAATGTTTCCATCTAACATACTGCAAACAAATGAAGGAAGCATTTTACTGCTCAATGGAAGTAATTTTCACACTAAATTGTGTTAATAACCTTTCTCTGTTAACCTACATAAATCAGACTGACCTTACTTCGGCTTATATCCCTCAAATACTATGATTTAACAGTCAGTGTTATGACATTCAGTGGTATACTTCTCATGTTTTTTTGTTAACATTTCTATTACACTAAGACTCATCCTGTGAATGGAGTATTAGGTTAAGATGTACTTTCCAGTAAAAATCTTGAAAGAAAAAATTAAAATAAGACGCGCTGTAAACTAAAACTGTGTTAACTATAGCGGTTGCTGTCTTCTCAGTAGTGATAACAGCTCTGGTCTATGTGAATGCCACAGGCTTGGGTAGGCTCTTGTGGCATAGTAAGGCATACAGTAAAATCAGTGAGAGAAACTAAAAGATGGATTTTTCCTGACCCGAATTTCTTAACCATGCTACAATAATGTGGCGTGGAATCTCACACCTCTATCAGCCTACACGCGCCTTGCATTCCAAGGCATTGTTTGAAAGATCAACTTGAAAAGTATAAGATAAACATAAATGGTTGGTACTTTTCCGTTATCGGGGCAACAGTTTAAATGCAGTTAGACTGCTCTGTATTCAGAGCTCATCAACCACATTTACATTGTTTGGCCGTTAAAACACTAGTTAAAAAAAAGAAATCCTTGACAATGTGAAGCCTGTTCTCCATACACACAAAATACAAATGTACAAAAACACATAATGTGAAGATACAGTCATTGATCCATAAAGATCATCATCCTGGAAACAGCTGCTCGGTAGTACGCATTTTTTTTAAGCGTCATCTACTGCTTTACAAAAGACTCCTTGACAACGGAAACAACCATTGTATATAAATCCATATATATTGTATTTTACAAAGTTAGGAAACATTTTATTAAAATCCTAAGCCCAATCCCAAATGTTGTGTTTTTTAAGCACTTCATGAAAAAAAAAAAAAAAACTAGATAGCAATTTTCACGTTATATGAACAGCATTCCACTAGCCCCTTAGACTCATTAAGGTATTGGGTATACCAGGTATTGATATGGATTACTGGCCTGTCTGTTCAAGCTGTTCAGTGACTGATTATCATACAAACTGGAGGTTTAGAAAGATATTTTTGTATAAGCTGTTTTCTAACTTATTTTTTTCATTTTCATCTGTGTAATATATCGGGTCAACAGTTTTAACGTGATCGATCAGCTGTAATTAGTTCCTTAACATATACACACAAATCTGGTTAACAGATGTATTAAGGAACTGGATTACAGCTGAACGATTGCGTTGAAATTGTTGCCCCGATAATGGAAAAGTACCAAATATTTTAACAACAACAAAATCTACTGAAACTATATAAATAACACTGTTAGTAAGATGTATTCTTTATAGTGATACTGCAAGGCACATTCATAATATTTCCATAAATACTGTAGTATATTATAATGCACACAAACCTAAAATTAGACTTTTCCCTAAACTTTCACAAACTGTCATACCTAGGAAACTGTACAATATGGACATATATTGTTAGAATACTTTTGTTAACCAGAGATAAGCTTTCACATTACAGCAAGAAATTCCTCCCCAATTGCATATTTTAAGGTTACAGAAATGTGAAAATATATACTTAATTAGATAATTAGCAATATGAGTAACGATGAATATTTCTCAAGACGTGCAACTGGCAGTGCAAATATCAATGACAGTTCCTTTCAACAAAATCTAAGGTTTTATCTAATGCCATGCAACAGTTTGCAAGTCCCTTGGGTTTTGAAGAATTAAGCACACATGGAAATATTGCTTATTTTCATAATTAATAACAAACAACTAGTAGTATAGTGAGATACAAATGGACAGTGACAATTAACTTTCATGTCTCCTACCATGGCATGCCCCAAAATACCCCTCAATAGTATGTAGGTCTATCAGTTACGAAAATATGAACATAAATATGAATTCTTCTGTTGTAGGACATACTAGACTAACAATCTTAGTCTCATTTAGTTAATAACACCTTGCCCTTTCTTATACTGCCTCTTATTAGCTGGTAAGTCACTTAAAGAAGTCAGGCCCCAAAAGGGACTGGACACAATAAGGAGCTCTGGGTGTTAACTGGAAGTATACAAAAGGTGCTATAAGCATGAATGACACACACAGCTGATGTAATACACAAGAGGCAAGAGGCAAATACCCTATCTTGTGCACAACACAAGGATGCAGCAGCCTGGTCTTCTCATGACCCCATATTTACAATGACAGAATGACAGTTTATATGGGTTGTGCTGATGAACCCAAGTGATACTCACAGTCAGAGTACTGTGATCCATAAAACCAATTTGGCTGGTGGTACTAGATGTCTGAGAATGCACAGAAATAGAACCTCTTCCAGCGACAGGGTTGGAGGGTCAGGTGGTCACTGAACCTGGGCTTCATACCAGTTGTTTTACATTAAGGTTTGTGGTCTGCACTGTTGTGGCAGGTCAGGTAGCTTACATCCTTCCTAGATGGGAATTGCTGATTGAAGGCCCAGTGTCTGCTATTCTAAAAGTGCATTAGTTCTGGCTTAAGCACTTGGGCTTCAGCCAGGCCAGTTACTCTACATTAAGAGGGTTGTGGTCTGCACTTTTGTGGGAGGAGAGGCTGGATTCTGTCCTTCTGAGCTGGGAATTTTTTGTCACAGGTTTATTGTGCCTGCTTATTTGAACTGTTTCTATCTGAAATTGGTGTGCCTTGTTGCTGTAGCATAGACCAGATTCAGGCCTGCTGAATCTAGCTTTGTTTGTATAACCTGAGCACTGATCAAGGCCATCTTTTTTTGGAGAAGGTTCCCCTGCAACCTAGCAGCAAGTGTGTGCAGTTGGAACTTGTCTGATTGAAGACTGCTGGAATAGGGCTCAGTTTTGAGCTTTTTTTCTGGTTAATTGGGTAACTTGTTTAAATCAGTTTGTTCGTTTTCTATTGTCTTATATATATATATATATATAAAGAATTGCACTTTATTCATCTGCTTTTACTATATTTGTGTTTCTTACTACTTTATTATATTACTAGGGGCATTGACTACAACTCTGATCTGCGATACATAACAATAAGTATCTTTTTTCTGTGCATTTAAAGTGTTTTTTGATTGTATCTGCTTTATTGTCTGAAAAAAAAATATATATATATATATATACTTGTTTCCTGCCTTTCTAAGCTAGTATAGTCCTGTTTTCAGGTTAGTGCTGAATTCAGGGCTGTGTTACAAATCTCTGTGTTTGCCCATACCTTACTTGGATAGAAGGAAGTTTCTCTGTTCACCTGTGAGAGAGGGGAGCTTTAAACAGCCTATCTGTCCCTGGAGGAGTGGTTTCAGCCCAGAAATTCGTAGTTTATTGGCCATTTTGGGCTAATTTCTATCTCTTTCATTTCCCTGCTATAGATACTGCATTTGCCCGGTTTTGAGTGCTGGGCAGTGCCAGTTAGCTAGGGCAAAACTATTTCCGGCTCAACAAAGTCTCCTCTTCAATTTTTCCCTTGGAACTAGACAAACTTTCAACTTAAGCACTCAAGCCATTCATTTCTCAGCCGGGCACTTGCTCAGAACTTATAGCAAGCACTTATAAACCCTAGCACTAGACCCTCCTGTACTGTACAGAAGGACAAGAGTCTCTATTCGACTTTACCAGCCACCCAGTAAAACAGTTCACTGTACCTATCCAGGCATGTCCAAAGAGCAGTTTCTGGTGTACTCTCCAGTCCAACTGGTGAATCTGGGCATTTTGAGGCAATGTTACAACTGCCTCATGTACACAGAGAACCCTCTCCTCCTACCACCAAACACTAATACATGCGAGAGATGCAATTATACAGCCAAACTGGAGGCTAAGCTCTCTCAACCCAAGACTGGACCAGGCAGTCAAGAGGAGAAGGGAAATACTTGCATCACACCACCAGTCTCACATAGACCCATTAAACCAGCACTGGCAAAAAACACACATAAATACATGAAAACATACTTAGAGGCTCTAAATAAAAATCTGCAAAACCAACAAAGACCTCCAAAGCAAACAACCAAGCAACATCCACCCCCCCCAACACCAACCATGAAACACATACTTCGCAAAACCAGTGTGCCATGCAATCACAGCCCTTAAGGCAAAATAGCATACCCAACATACTAGTAATAGGTGACTCTATAGTCAGGCACACTGACGTCCCACTCACTAGACTGAATAAGGAGAAGGTTACTGTTAGCTGCCTGTCAGGTGCCAGGATCCGCTACATAACACAAGCACTCAGGTCACTCCAGAACAAGTACAAGTATGACTCTGTCATTGTCCATGTTGGTGTGAATGACCTGAGCCGTACCTCCCTGGACTACATGAAAAGAGACATGGAAGAGCTCTCTGATCACATAGCCCAGGCCGGTATGACCCTGACCCTGAGTAGCATTCTGCCCTCACCAAGAATGATACCATGGTATAAAGAAAAAAATCTCGATTTCAACAATTGGCTAAGTTCCTGGTGTCATTCAAAGGGGATCCAGTGTCTGTCCACATGGAATGACATGCTCAGCAAGCCACACTGCTTCACTAGAGACGGCTTGCACCTGTCACACTTAAGCTTTTGAATACTGGCCAAGGCTCTTGCCACCCGCACAGTGCCTTTTTTAGGCAAGGCTCAAAAGACAAACCCACCGCCGCAAATAGCACAAGTAACAAAATACTGAGGGTAATGCTACTCAATGCCAGAAATCTAAACCTCAAAATGCACGCACTCGAGGCACTCCTCAGTATGGAGAAAGTCGATATATGTGCAGTAACAGAAACCTGTTTAAGGCTCCAGAGAGCACCCCAGCACTACCAGGCTACAACTCATACCATACATTTCGGCCACAGAACCCAAACCGAAATACAAAAAGCGGGGACGTAACCATATTCATCAAGGATACCCACACCTCCAGATTAGTGGTACAGCACGATGCTTCAGAGATCATCCATGTGCAACTAACAACAGGCAAAACTGCAATTCAAATTCTAGCTTGCTACAGATCACTCACCGGGTCCCAGGATCCCCATTCCGTCTTTCTGGAAACACTGGGAAACATAAAGGTCCTACCAAACACCCTAATACTGGGTGATTTCAATTACCCAAACATTAACTGGGAGAACTACTCAAGTACTAACTCCCTTGCCCAACATTTCATATAATTTATAAACTCAAACGCCCTGGAACAATTGGTCAACACTCCCACCAGAGGTGACAACATATTGGACCTGGTCATCACCAACATGGGCAACCGATGTTCCACACTGGAGGTCAACCCCTCACTGGTTAGACCTGACCATAAACAAATCACTTTGGATATCCACATTCGCCCCCATCCCCAAACAAGGAAACTACCGTGAAAAACATTTCAAAAGCAAACTTCACGTTACTTAAGACTGAGGTGGAAGCTTCAAAGCCCCCATGCTGAAGGATAACGCAGTCCAAGCTGCAAAATCCTTTACTAATACATTCTATGGGCACCTACAAGAATGCATGGATCGTGCCATCCCAAGCAAAACCAAGACTCACTCCTCCAAGAAAAAAAAAAACAGTCTGGTGGACTCCTGCCATAAACAAGCTATACAATAGAAGGAGGAAACTAGTACAGAAAAGAGTAAAATCCCAAAAAGGGAAAACATCCCTGATCAGTATCAGCAAGAAACTACGATCCCTCATAAAATCATCCAAGGTGAGCTTTGAAAGAAAAATTGCCAAGGACTCCAAAGATAACCACAAGGCATTCTTTAGCTATGTCAAGAATCTAAGTGGCAATACTCAGATCTGCTCGGAGTTAGTGCAGAATGGCACAAAATACACTGAACCGACCAATATTGCCAACATCCTGGCAGATAGGTTCAGCGCAAACTTCACCCCCCCTCTCACTCCCAAAAGGGTCCATAACCATACCAGAAGAATGTAGAGTCCCTGAAATCACAGATACTCAGATTAAAACAGCCCTCTCCAAAGCCAAAAACACAGCATCAATGGGACCGGACGGTGTCCCAGGCTGCGTCCTACATGAGCTCAAAGATGAACTAACCCCTCACCTAAACACACTGTTCAAACTCAGCCTCTCCACAGGCTACTTACCCAAAGAGTGGTGCACAGCAATTGTTATTCTGCTCCACAAAAGTGGAGCTACAACAGACCCTATGAACTATCACCCTATAAGCCTGACCAGCTTGGTCTGCAAGGCTATGGAGCACATCATCATGGAACTCATTAACAGAGACATTGGGAACCTCCAAACACTGGACCCTACCCAGTTCGGCTTTGTTAATGGCAGATCATACCTCCTAAACCTGATGGACTTCTTTGAGACAGTTACCAAGGCTATAGATGAGGGAAAGGTGGTACACACAGCCAACCTAGACCTCGCTAAGGCCTTTGACACCATTCCCCATTCTGGTATTATAGACAAGCTCACCAGCCTGAACATAAACCCCTATGTCACAAGATGGGTTGCCAACTGGCTCATGGACAGAACCCACATGGTGAGGGTTACGGGAGCTAGGGCCGACTCTAAACCGGTTACCAAGTGGCATTCCCCAGGGCTCAGTCTTAGGACCCCTCCTGTTCGGCATATACTTCTCAGAGGTACAGGCAAGCACAGGAGGACTATGGCTGAACAAGTTCGCAGACGACTGCAAACTAGGGGCTATAACTGACTCTCCGGCTGTCACAGACATCCTCCAAAAGGGTCTCACTGAGATGGATACCTGATGTCAAAATTATGGCCTCAAGCTAAATGCCAAAAAGTGCATAGTCATCCCCTTTGGAAAAAAATAAGTACCCACAAACTACCACATAGGTGGTAGTCCCCTAAATATGGAAGTCGTAATAAGGGATCTGGGGACCGAAGTAGATAGTAATCTTACCTTTGATAATCACATTGCCAAAATTGTTAGAAAATCCTTCTACGTGGCTCACCTAATCATAAAAAAGTTTGCATCCAAATCAAAAGAGGTCATTGTGCCCCTATACTCATCACTCATCAGACCCATCATAGAGTACGATTCCCCATTTGGGATGTACCTTACAAGACACCTGCAACAGCTGGAAAGACCACAGAAGTACCTCACCAAGAGGATCACGGGCCTCAAACAGATGCCCTATGCAGCTCGACTGAAGAAACTCCAGCTGTACTCGGTTGAATACCTCCTACTCAGAGGTGATCTCTGCCTGACATACAAGGCCATGTCCAACCCAGAATTGATGGGCATGTTCCACCTAAAGAAAACCTTATCCCCTCGAGCCACATGCTCTAGGGATCTAAATTCTACACATGCTCTGGAGACATTGTCTAACTTGTAGTGTTTGGTGAAAGTGTGAATGGTGGACCATGTGGCTGCTTCTAGTATGGATGTAGTGTCCAGGCCTTTTAAGAAGACTTTGGAGGCTGCCACTGCCCTGGTAGAGTGAGCTTTAACTCCCTGTGGGAGTTTTTTGCCACAGTGTGAATAACATAGCCAAACATTTTTTCTAATCCAACATGCAATGGTTTGTTTGGAAACTGCCTTGTTCCGGGCCCTGGGGTGGAAGGAAACAAAGAGCTGATTGGATTTTCTTATGGATTTTGTTTTGTCTAGGTAAACCCTTAGCTGTCTGTGTACATCCAGGGAGTGAAATATCCTCTCACTTTCATTGGAGGTAGAGGGGGATAGAATGTGGGTAAATAAATAGATTGGTTTAAGGACAGATCATTGACCACTTTTGGCATAACGGAAGGGTTAGTTCTTAGTGTTACCCTGTCCTTGTGGAAATAGTGTATGGAGGGCAGGCCATTAAGGCCTGTTATTCAGATACCCTTCTGGCTGAACTTATGGCCATTAGCAGGACTGTCTTCCATGTGCACATTTGCAGAGCAGCCATACTAGCAGGTTCAAAGGAGACTGAGTTAGTTTTTCCAAGATGAAGTTCAGGTCCCAGGGTGGTGGGATGAGTTTTCTTGGTGGTCTGATGTGCAAGACCCCTTTTAAGAATAGTTTCACATCGAGCCTGGCTAGTAGGGGAGGGTCTAGTGGCAAACAGGCTGGGATTGCTGAAAGGTGGACTTTCACTGAAGAGTAAGAAAGTCCCCCCTTTACTAGTTGACACACATATGCAAGAACTAGGGGGGGGGGGGTCTGCAATGCATGGATCCCTGCTCTTGCCCAGACACCATTTTGAAAATTTCTCACATTTAGCTAAGTAAGATGTTCTTGTAGTAGGTTTCCTGGCCTCTCTTAGGACTGAAACCACATCCTCTGAGTAGTGGTGCCTGAAGGGAATTAGAAGTTTATCACCCACAGTGACAGTGATAACATCTGCAAGTGTGGGTGGATGAGGGCTCCCTTTTGTTGTGTTAGAAGGTCCACCTTGTGGGGTAACTTGTGGTGATTGCCCTTGGCTAGATTGAGAAGAAGGGGGGAACCAGTGCTGCCTTGGCCAGCAGGGGGTCACCAACAAGATTTTTGGTTTGTCCCTTCTGATATTCAGGAGGACTTTTTAAATTAATGGGAAGGGAGGAAAGGCACACAAAAACTTTCCCTTCCCTGAAATGCTGAATATGTCTACTCTCCAAGCTAGTGAGGAGTGGGTCTTGGAGCAGAAAGTCTGCAGTTGTCTATTCTGGGGGAGGCAAACAAATCTACTTGAGGTGTGCCCCACCGGTGGACAATATCTAGAAAAACATTCCTGTCAAACATCCATTTGTGATTTGCAGAGGATGTCCTGCTGAGAAGGTCTGCTTGTTTGTTGTCCTGGGAGGGGATGTAGGTTACCTGCAGGGACAAGTTGTGGCGTGAGGCTAGGTACCAGATTAGTAAGGTTAGTCTGCAAAGGTGGTATGCTTTTGTTCCTCCCTGCTTGTTGAGGTACCACATATAACTGTGGTGTTGCCTGTTATTATTTGGAGAACACCTAGTTGTAGGAGTAGAAGGAAGGCTTTCAGTGACAGAAGGACTGCTGTCATTTCCTTCACGTTGATGGGTTTGTTCTTTAAGGAAGAGTGCGCCACTTTGCTTGAACCCTGCAGTTTGCCATTGTGACTCCCCATCCTAGGTCTGAAGCATCTGTATGCATGAACTGGTTTGGGGTGGGTAACTGCAGCGGAAGGCCCGGTTTCAGCTGAATTGCTGGATCCACCATTTTAGCTCTGCCTGTAGGCAGGGCAAGAGAGTGATTTCTTGCTCTAGAGGATGTTGCTGCTGTGATCATACATTTTCTAGATACCATTGTAGCTTTTGCATGTGCTTTCTGGCTAGTGGTAGCATGGGAATGGTGGCTGCCATTAGGCCCAGGGTTCGTAGGAATTGCCTTGCAGTTATTTGCTGGGTCTGCAGAAGGGCTTTGAAATGGGAGGACAGGGAGCTGACCTTGTCCTGTGGAAGAAAGTCTTTCATTATGCCTGGCTTGATCCTGCAACCCAGAACTGTTTTGTCTTGTTCTGGGGTCAAGGAGGATTTTGGGAAGTTGAGGATGAACCCGTCTTTGGAGTAGGCACATGGTGAACTCTTGATGGATTAACAGGGTTTCTCTGCAGTCTGCTAGGATCAGGATGTCGTCCAGGTAGGGGTAAATCTGAATTCTTTGTGTTCTGCAATAGGCTATGGCAGGTGCCAGGCATTCTGTGAACACTCTGCAGGAGTGGACAAAGCAAAGGGCAATGCAGTAAATTGGAAGTGAGAAGAGGGTCCAGAAAAACGTAAGAATTTTCTGTGGGAAGGTTGAATGGGTATGTGCAGATAAGCTTCTTTCAGGTCGAGTGTGGCCATGAAAGGAGTAAATTTTGTACGGACAACATTCTGAAGGTGGGAACCTTTAAGAATAGGTTTAAGAAGGAAACGTCTAGAATGGGTCTCAATGGTCCATCTTTTTTGGGGGACCATAAACAGTGTTGAATAGAAGCCTTTTCCTTCCTGCCCTAGAGGGACAGGTTCTATAGTACCCAAGTTCAGGTCATCTTTCAGAATCTGTGGGAAGAGGTGTATCTGATTTTTTTGGGGGAAGGGGACACCCCTTAAGGGTGGCCTTTCTTTCCAAGAGAGGAAGTATCCTTTTTGAATAATAGTTAAAATCCATTTGTCTGTGGTGATGGTTTTCCAAAAGGGGAGGCAGTGGGAGAGGCAGGCAGAAAGAGGGAGGTGGGCAAGGCAGTCACGCATTGTTAGGGCCTCCTCTATCTTGAATAAGCTGTCTAGAGGGGGGCTAAGAGACAGCTGGCCTTGAAGGGGGTTGTCTTCTGTGTCTGGAAGAGGTAGTTCCAAGCTGGGGTAGGGTTTCTTCTGACAAAGGTGGCTTTGGCAGCGTAATTCCTGTAATATTTGGGAATAGGAGACACCAGAAGATGCTTGATGTCTTGCAATTCCTTACTCTTTTCCTGCAGATTTTTGAATAGGTCTGCTGACTGTTTTCCAAACAATAAGTTAGGGTCCAGAGGAGAATCTAAGATTTTAGACTTGAAGTCTTCTGTTAAGTGTTGCAGACGTAGCCAGGAATATCTCCTTAAGTACAGTGGCAGATGCTGCAGGGTATGCAGAGTCATCGGCAGCATCATAACTACATCTAATGGAGTGTCTGGCAACTTGGGCAGCCAGAGAAAGTTTGGAAGAGATGTCAGATTTAGTGGAACGGTCTGGAGTAGCAGCCAGCAGAGTGGAGGCTTGAGAGACCATGTCCAGAGCATATTTGGTCATATGGGTTTGACAGCTGATGGCTCTAAAGCCCAACGTGGAAGAGGTGTAAACCTTCTTTCCAATTCTATCCATTGTTTTGCTATCTTTGTCTGTTGGTAAGAGAGAGAGGCAGACAGAATCAGCCTGGATTGTTTATCTGGTGAAATGGCAATTACAGCTGGATCTGCCATGGGTGGTTTAACTAGAAATTTCTGGTTGTCAGGCACCTTGTAGAAGTCATCTGGCCTCTTAGGGGCATGTGACTGAGAATCTGGTGTCTTAGATGCTGAGGAAAAGGCATCTAAATAGGAAGGGATGACAGGTGAAATGGCAGAAGGGGAGGGAGATTCCTCTTGTAATAGTTCAAAATACTGTTTTTGAGTATCAGACATTTGAGAGTTGTCCCATTTGATGTATTTCTTCATTTTGGTTATGGTCTCACCAAAGGTGATATCCTCTGGAGGGAAGTCACCCTCAATGGATTCTTCATCTGGGGAATAGTACTCTTGAGGAGAGGCTATCTGGGAGGTGTAAGATATTGATTCATCAGAAGATGAATAATAGGTCTCTTGCTCTTCTTCCCTGTCTTGTGAAGTAGGTAGTGGAAGAGAGGAGAAAGAGACAGGCCAAGGGCTGAGGAGAGGAAGAGTAGATGGAGAAGAGGCTAAGGGCCATAAAGGCCTGAATCAAAGATAAGGTGAATGACTGCCAGTCAGGCAGTCCTTTGGTGGGTGTAGCCAGATGTTTGGTTTTCTGTTTCTTTTTAACTGGGGTAGTCTTAGGTGTAGGCCTGGAATCGGATGCCTGGCTAAGGGTAGCTGTGTTGAAAGGAAGTATCCGGTCAGAGGCCCGGCTGTGTCTGGTACCCCCTTGACCTAGGGTGGTAGCCAATCTCTGGGTTAGCTGTGTGGACATGCTTGTCGTCAACTGCAAAGCGGCTTCCTTGAAGGTCGCTGTGGAAGTCAATGGATCTGTCGGACGTCCCTCAACTCCTAAATCGGTAGCTGGCAGGGTGTCCAAAAGCAGAGAGGCAGTGGAAGAGGGCCTAGGAATCCTGGCCTTCTTTCGCAGAGGTTCAAGTCGGGGCTTCCAAAATGGGATCCATCCTAAGTGTTAATATTTATGTTGTTGGTTTTTAAGGTAAAGATTAAGCACAGCCAGATGGCTGTGTAGGGTCTTAGGAATGAAGGATCGGCAGATAGAACAAGCAATGTGATTGTGCTCTCAGCCTAGGCAAAATACGCAGCAGTCATGTGTGTCTTTATGGGTATCTGTTGCCCGCACTGGTATTTTCCCTTTTTTGCTGACATCAGCTAAAGTTTACAGCAACAAACCAAGCTTTTGCTAGAGGTCAAAGAAAAAAAAAACCCCAATGGGGTACTTTGCTTTTAGATGTCTTATGGTGAAGGAGCGAAGCACACAATGTGATGGTTGTCTGCGGCTGAAATGTTCTGAGGTCTGTGCGTGCAGCCATCACATTTAAGGTCCCTGGTTTATAGCTCTACCTCTGACATCCCATGCAACTGCAACAGCCAAGCTGAAGCTTTTGTATAGGAGCTGACATGTGAGTCGCCTGAGGCAAAAAATCCCACACCAAGAATACTGCAAAATAGGAACAGAAGGACATTATATTTTACAAGGAGTATTCTCAGAATATAGAGTATTTAGTTTGGGAGCCTGACTAGAAAGCCTGCTCATGTATTTCATCTTGCCTTGCTCAAGTAGTTATCAGGGAACAGTATAATTCTCTTAGATTCAGTCAGGAATATAGCAAAGCTTAGTTTAGAGATTGTTTGTATGAGTCTGTCCATCAGTGTTGTTTTCAATATTTTCTGTGATATGAACTCTAATGTTTACTGTGAATATATATTCAATATTTTCATGTTCTTTTATTATCTATTAAATATATTTAAACTTTTCATTGTGGCTGGTCCTTTTTAGAAAGTATTAACCTTTGAGAGTACTTATATTTATTTGGTGACCCTGTGTGGGCCACTCCAGATGGTCTGGCTGTCTTGGTGAACTACTGTATTATTGCACAGTATAATTGGACACCGTTTGTTAAGGGCCTTACAATAGCTGACTGTGAAGTGTCTGGTGGCAGTGGTAACTACCTTATTGTCTGGGCAGAAGGGGGCATAGCTAATAGACCTGTGCCAGCCTTTTCCAGGTGTGCGCGTGTGAAAAGAAAATCTCTCGATGTGTGTGTGTGTCAGCTACTTGGGGCAGGGACACAAAGCACTGGATTTAGAGAGAGGGTTCTGGAGGACTTGGCTTGGACACTTGGCTAAGGACCTAACCCTACAGCTGTACCAGTGGGGAGTCTTACTGGGGATCTGAAGGGAGACAGATATAGAGACCTCCAGACTCCTGGAGGAGTTTGTTCCCTGTGTGTTCTTAAGGGAAACTCTACTTAATGCAGAGAGGTCTGCATCTGGAAATACTGAGTGCATCCATTTGTATTCCAAGTGCACGTTCCTCTCCAGTGTCAATGGTGAGGATTTAGGCTCTTTGACTACTTGCCCAGCATGGGGACAACACATAATGGTGACCATCACATACTGGCAGCAGTGGTGGGTGTCATAGTAATGTATAATGTACATAAATGGGAAAAATGTTAATATGATTTGTTTTCTTTTCTATAAATATACTTATACCTGTGTCTTTAAGTAATACTTTCATAAAAGTTTTTAAAAAATCTGTTTAGGACTTTAGCAGCAGAAGGGCCTAAAAGAACATCTTTGTCAAGGGGAGCATTTAAAATCACAGCTTTAACATCTGGTAAGTTTTGAGAATGCAACAAAGCAAATCTCATAACTGAACCAGCAGCAGCTCTTGATACATTACCAAGAGAATAATAACAGCAAAGGAATGTTTGGTTACATGAGAAACATACATAATTAAGGGATGTAATGATGTTTTAACCACTAAAGAAGGAAAGTGAACAACTATTCTCAAAAAAAGCCAGTAAAATGGTTAACATATGAATCTAGAAGTTCAGAATTCTGAAAGTTAAAGTAGAAGAATAAACTCATCCAAAATCTATCAAAATCTTTCAAGCTTTCCCATCCTTGTCAAAGAGAATGGGTTGACATTCATAAAATGCTGGCAGTCGATGGCTTTCTTAAGAAAATAACTGCAGGGTCTAATTTGGAATTAGAAAACAGATATCGGTCTGTCTGAGGTTCTTTATATAATCTATAACACTTTTTGAGAGCAGAAGCTTTACTGTCAGACATACTGCAAGCTATTAAAAAATCCTCTAAAGATGATAATAAATGAGGGACAACTGCATGCTGATGAAATTCAGCTTGTAACACATCATAACACTTTTGCTGGAAGATAGGGATTTAATTCCATTCTCACTGAAATAAATAGTGCAGTTGTGTAAAAATCTTCCCATAATAGTAGATGTCCTTCTCTTCACTGTTGCAGTACTGTTTACCCAAGGGATCTCCTGCCAAGGACAGCCTAATCTCCAGCCAGTATAACAAAGCCTTTAATTATTAAAGGCATCATACATCACACATATGCTCCCCATGCAAGTCATAGGGCATAAAGGTGACATACAGATGCACACATTCAGAACTGAAAAAGCCCTAGGAAGAATAGAATGCCCTCGGGGACAAGGAGGATATGTGCATACAAGGATGAGGAAAAAGTTAAAAAACAGGAGGAAGAAGAACAGCAATCCCTCAGCCAGGAGGATAAGAAAAGTCCAGGTAAGGTCCAGAACAGAGGGTAAGGAGGGAGGGAGCTAATACTGCAACAGTGAGAAGGACATCTGCTGTTATGGTAACATTTTACACAACTGTACAATGTCCTCCCATATTACTTTTGCAGTACTTTTTACCTATGGGAGAGTACAAGAGCTCAAGAGGAATCTTGGGAGGAAGAAGTCTCTATAAACCTATGCATGATAGCCCTGGCAAAACCTGCCCTGGCCCTGAAAATAACATTCAAGTTGTAATGCTTAATTAAATTATGAACAGAGGACCAAATAGCAGCCTTAAGGATGCAACTGATATTCAGACCCTTGAAAAAAGCACCAGAGGAGGGCAACTTCCCTAACAGAATGTGCCCTTATTGACAAGGAAAGACATTTTCCCTGAAAAGAATAAAAAGAAATGGCTTTAGAACTCCAGGAAGAGATGGTTTGCTTAGAAACAGTCAAACCCAAAGTCCTAGGATGAAAAGAAACAAAAAGCTGCTCTAATTTGTGAATAACTTTAGTTTTATCCAAATAATATCTGAGCTGTCTGTGAAATAATATCTGAGCTGTCTGTGCAAATCGGGGTGTGAAGAACCTTCTCACTGGCAGACTGTGAGAAGGAAAAAAGGAAGGAAGATGAACAGAGTGATTAAGGGACATCTCATTGTTCACCTTGGGAATAAAAGAAGGATTAGTACAAAGAGACACCCTGCCTCTGTTGAAAACTAAAAAAGGAGGAAGAGTCTGAAATGATCCATAGCCAATTTGGAAAAGACAAAGAAATATGGAGAGATAAGGGATTCTGGCTGAGGGAAGAGGAGTGTAAACTGTCAAACAGAACCTAGCTTGTCCTGGAAAGCAAGTTTCTGGGTGGCAAGAGTCTAAGCAGACTTAGCAAGACACACACGCCTAGAACCCTTCTTTCCTTAGCATGAGGCAGATTTGGAAGAATAATGCCTCTGAAATTTGAGAATAGGAGAAACAAATGTGTCTGTGCTCCTGCAAAGCTTTGCCCTTGTCCTGGAGAGACATGAAAAGCACAGCAGCAGCAGATCCAAAAAGGTTTTTATTATCGAAAAGAGCATACAAAAGTTTGGCCTTAATGTTATCAGGCAAAGCCTGAAGACAAAGCCAAGAATAATGCCTTACAACTTAACCAAAGGCAGTAGCCCTGGAAGAGGCATCACCTGCATCATAGCTGCATCTGATGCGAGTGGCAGGCAACTTGAGAAGTACAGCCCCACAGAGAAAGGAATGAAACCTTCCCCTCAGAGTCAGGAAGGTCAGAAACCACCTTAGACAATTGCTCAATGGTTAAGCTGAGAAAATAACCTACAAGACTGGTAATAGAGCCTGGGTTAGTCAGTAAACCTACTGAAAGAAAAGTTAAGGCTTTGAGGTAAAATTTTAGTGAAAGTCCCAAAAAGCACAATATCCCGTCTCTCACATAAGAATTCTAGAAAGACACGTAGCAAAAAGTAAAGTGAAAGAGTTTTGTTATACAGTTTTTTTTTGCACAAGCATTCCCCAAGTAAAAAGCCCTTTTATCACACATGACTGCCAAAAGCATTACCTAGCATAAAATAAACATTTTCACACAAAAAAATAATATTTTTTTTTCTTTCAGTAAACTGAAGTAGTGGAAAGCTTTCCTCAATTGGGTACCTACCTGTCTCGTCTTGAATGATCACTACCTGACTTGTCAGTTCCACAAAGCCTGCAGAGGGAGCACACTTCAGTGGGAGAAAGTTCTGAAGCTTTTGATGCCCTACCTGCTGCTTTTATGTAGCAAACCTTGATCCCCACATCAGTTAGGGTGCATGGAATGTGCCCTGAAGCTCTGAAATCAGGCCAATGGTCACATCCTTGGCAGGATATAACTCATACAGCGTAGGTAACCTCAACAGTGATCCAAATGTTGAACATCCCACACAATGTGAATTGCAGGTGCCACATCAGAAAGTATGAAAGTGACCAGCAGTGCCCCCAGTACTCAGTGCTGAAACTTCTTCTCAGCATTTTCTTCTCTCTCTCTTTCATCTCCAAGCAACTCTCATCTCTAAGCAAACAGCCAAGACATCTGGCTGATTAGGTTTGTAGACTGCAAATTGTGTGTGTGTGTGTGTGTGTGGGGGGGGGGGTTAAGTCACCCTCTGACATCCAAACCCTCAAGAATGACTTTGCACTTCATAGTAAGCTCTTGCTGTATTATTGGTGCAAACAAAATTCTTATAATAGTACCATCACCATTTTTAGTAGAAAACCCTCTCTCCTCATCGTACTATACAGACAACACACTACTAAAAAGCAAAAATGCAGTCAGGCACCTTGGAACTTGGGTTGGCAACTCCCGCTCTTTTAACCATCATGCGGCAGTGTCTTAAGAAATCCTTTGATTTAGCACAGTTAATTCGCAAAGAAATATCAGGCTCTAAAGAGGTAATCGCTCTCTTATATTCAGCAATGTTCAAACCACTTATCAAGTACAATGCCCCTTTGTGATGTATTACACATATCAAATAATTAAAAAGACCCCAGAGATTCTTAACCAAAAAGATCACAGGCCTAAAGTCCCTGAACTTCCAAGACAGGCTGGAAGCTGTATCCCTTATTGTATCTTACAGACTTTTCAGTGAGATCTCTGTTTCACTCACCATAGCATTAGAGATGCAGATGTGTCGGAGCTCCTGGATCTCCACAAATATTAGAACTAGGGAGCAAAAGCTTCACCAACAGATGAATACAACAAAGTGAAGGGACAGGTTTATAACCCACTATTTCCAAAACCTGTAGAATAAATCTTCCCTGCATGTGAAAACTGGATGGGTGGACAAAAATTTATTCTGGGATTGACTGGTATAGCCCTCCAGTAGAAAGGAGGTGCAACATGAGGAAGGTAATAGCAAGGCATGAACAGTCATAAAATTTAGTGGCTGTGGAATATTTACAAAATCTAAAAGCTATGAAATTCTTCATACTTATATTGGGCACCTTAACAAATGCAGAAACTACCTAAACTGTGGCTGCAGTAAATCTACTGTGAAAGTAGATCAGTAAAAGTAGCTAGGTTGGGGCAAAGTTAGAGCTTGGGATTGGCAGATTCAGAATGGTTTTCAGTGCAGCGCATTACTGGCATTAGAAAATGCATTTGTGGTCAGAATGGAAGCACTTAGTGATCTGTGTGAGGCACAGAATGTATTAACTGCTTGCTGCACATGCGGCAAGCAGCTGCTACAGTTTAAAAAGAAAGACTTTTTTTTTTACTCCTTAACACACAGTGGAGGGTGTTGGCAGAGGGTCAGATTGGGTGAAAGCATCAGATGCCAGAATAGCTAGCTACACCTCTGAAGGAGATGTTTTATGATGACTCAACTATTTTTGAGGAAGCTAAGAGTGAAGAAGCTAAGCTCACCAGTTTCCAAAGCACTGTATCTAGCTTGAAGTACATCTTAAAGGCTGAAACAATGAGTTATAACTAAGGTACATTCTACAAGCCTGGCTTGACTCCACTGCTACATGCATTACAACTTTCTGCAAACTGCTTCACTGGATTGAAGCTCACAGAATATTACTGAAAGCAGGCAACTGTACGCTGAATGTGATTAAGAAATAAAACACGATAAGGACCCATCTTCCTTCAGTTAGCTGCCAACATACCTGTCAACTTCTTTACTTAAGAATACTGGACAAAGCCAAAAATAATCAGGGGAGGAAAAATAACTCCTAAAATCAGAGATAATTCCTAAATACTACCATAACTCATTTAACAAATTAATAGAGCAATGAATTTTGCATGAACATATATTTTCTGAACAGCAAGTAGTATGAAACTTTAACATTTGATATTACTGACTGACTGTAATCCTCAACAGTTTACAAGAGAATCAAAAAAAATACAAGCAACAGGGTAAAACAATAAGGCAAAATCAGCACACTTGATAGGTACAGATGCCAAACCTCAGGTCATGAAAGGTCCAGCAGCTTTAGATCTTCATCACCTTCACATGACAAATGCACATTCATGCATTCATTCATTCTCTGATAACAGGCTTTAAGTTATTCACAGTCACGGTACAGCTGCAGCTTACCTAGCATCAGTGAATGTATGGCAAAGAAGCAAATGTTAGGCAGGAAACCAGTCTATTTTAAAGAATACACAGATACTTGCTCATACCTGGAATGCATATTTAAGGGCAAACAAGGAAATTTCCATTTCACCTAGGCTATGGCACACCTTTGGAATGTGGGAGGATAGGAGAACCCAAATCACAAACTGCATGCCTCAACTATGTAAAATTTGGCTCTAAGTGATTCAGTTGGGTTGAGTAAAGTCACCCAATGGGCTGAGATATTTGCCGGTAATAAGCTGCTTGAGGATTCGGCCAACTCCATAGGTTCATAGGTAGGTACTAGGCTATTGGCCCAAGGGCCTACATAAGCCTAGCCAACAAGGTTCCCTGGCTTACGCCACCCAAGAAAGTTATTTTCCTGTGCCACTGTTGAGCAGAGACACAGAAGTGATCCCCGGGGTGTATTTCCTATTTCCCATCCACTCATCAAGATTTTTCTTGAAGAGTGCTAATGAAGAACTTTGCTCAACATAGATGGGTAGCCTGTTCCAGAGTATGGGAAGTCTCTGGGACAGGAATCTATCCCTCTTGCATGTCCTGTTTATTGTGGTGACAAGGTTTAGGTCCCTAGAGCATGTAGCTCAGAGGGATTGGGATTTCTTTAGGTGTAGCATGTCCAACAGCTCTGGGTTTGACATAGCTTTATATGTTAGGCAGAGATCACTGTGGAGTAGGCGATATGCTATGGAGTAAAGCTGGAGTTTTTTGAGGTGGTCAGTGTAAGGCATTTGATTGAGGCCAGCAATCCTCTTTGTGAGGTACTTCTATGGCCTTTCCAGCTGCTGCAGATGTCTTGTGAGGTACATTCCAAAAGGGGAGTTGTACTCTATAATGGGTCTAATCAGTGTCAAGTAGAGGGGAACAATGACCTCTTTTTTCCTGGATGAGAACCCTTTTATGATGAGGTGTGCCACGTAGAAGGACTTCCTGACTACTGTGGCGATGTGACTATCAAGGGAGAGACTACTGTCCAACTTATGTCAGGGCCCCCTACTGGTCAGCATGTACCCACTATAAAGCCCAGCAACCCAGGGTCAATAATCTACTGGCCAGCCGGTGTCCAGTTGCCCAGTATTGGTTACCTGGGATAGTTCTGTTGAGCGAAAGCTGGACGTAAAACCAAGCAACCTGCTAAAAATGAACTATGAATTGCTACACTTAATGTAGGCTCATTAATAGGATGCAGCTTGGAAGTGAATGACATGATAAGGCAGAGGCTGGATATCCTACGTATCCAAAAGACAAGATGGAAGGGCAGTGCAGCAAAGCCACTTGGCTCGGGATCCAGAGTCTTCTACTCAGGAGGAGGGCAGGCTAGAAATGGTATGAGAATTGTGGTTATGGAAAGGCTTCAGAAAATAGTGAGGGATGTTATCAGAATCAGTGACAGACTCATAGCAGTCCGACTCCAACTAAATGATAGGGCAGTATTCATAATCTCAGCCTATGGCCCAAAGAAGGGTGTAATACTGATGAAAGGAGTGTATTCAGACAGCAGCTGCAGGACCTACTAGATAAAGCTGGATAACATGAAATGGTGCTGATAATGGGAGACCTGTATGCATATATCGTAACAAACAGAACAGGATATGAGGACTGCCTGTGCCACATGGATGGAACAATAAGAATACAGACTTCCATCTGGCAAATAGCTTAATAGTAGACAACACATGGTTCAGCAAGAGAGCCAGCCACAAAATCACATACAAGAATTGTCAACATGCAACTCAGGCAGACTTCTTCCTAGTAATGAAAGGGCAACTGGGGTAGAATCAGCGATTGCAATGTAATCCCACAGCATAAATCACTGGTTGCCACAATCAGCTCCAAGAAGTGATTAAATAAGGTTCTAAGTTCAACAAAGACTGGCCTGAAGACCTGGAAGTTGATTGAAGAGAAAGCACAATATTTATTTATTCGACGTGTTAATTCAGACAGACTCATGGCAACCAGAACAATATGTCAAGGAATTACTCAGGGTTCTAGCACCTCAAGAAAAGGAGGAATTATGTGGAGGTGCAGAATGGCAATGCCTCAAAGCAGTATGTGTGAGGACTACAGAGCAAATATGCATCTGAGCCAGATATGGAATTCAGGTACATAAAGAAAGCTGGTGGTGGAATGCAGAAGTCTAGGAAGTCATCAAAAGAAAGGAAGAGTGCAGAAGAAAGTGGGAAAAGCTGGACCAGGTTAGGAAGGAATACTTTGGCTAACAAAAAGGCTAAGAAAGGAGTTGCAATAGCAAAAAAGGCATCAGACATACTCTACCATCTTCTGGAAAGTGACTCAGCAGATGGCACAAAGAACCTATATCAGGTTGCAAGGCAAAGAGAGAACAATAAAGAAGACAGTCAGGCAATTTTCATACGGAATGTCAGCAACATCCTGTTCACCAGTTCACATGACATCAAAGGCAGATGGAAGAAGTACTTCCAGCAGCTTCTGAATGAAGAAAACCCCACATAAGCTGTACTGTGTGATACACAGCCTACAATGAGAGAACAGGAGGAGCTCATTACAGGAGATGTAAAAACAGAACTAAGGAAAATTAAGTCAGGGAAAGCATCAGGCTCAGATAAAGTCACAGCAGATATGATAAAGATGCTGGGTGATATAAGGGAGACATGGTTCCTGAGGGTACCCATAGCAGTGTGGAGAGACAGATGTACCTCAGATGACAGATGAATAAGCCAGGGAGCACTGGCGCAAAACCAAAACCCCTCAGCTAGACAGAAATTCCTAGAACTACGCAATAGAGTCAAAAAGCTAATAAAACAGGACAAACCCCAATACTACCAGTCTGCCCATGTCTCCTCACAACACAGCCCCAAACAATTCTGGTCCTCCATAAACTCCATTCTCCACCCAGGTAAAGTCAGTACCCCTCCTCCTAACATCCCTCACTCCTCAGAAAATATTGCTACCTCATTCAACACACACTTCACCCAAACCATACTATCACTAGCTAAACAACACAACCCCCCTCCCCTCCAACCCACACCTTCAACTAGTAATCCCCCCACTGCCTTCTCTTTTTCTCCTGTACCTACCTCCAACATAAAAAAACTCTTAACTAAACTTAAACCCACCAAAATTAGCAGCAGACAGCCTCCCAAGTGAATACCTACAAATCGCAGCTGATGCTCTGGCCTACCCAGTATCCATCTTGATTAACCGATCTCTGTCAGAAAGTTACGTTCCCGCACTGTGGAAAGTATCACATATAATTCCCCTCCACAAAGGCGGACCCTCCACAGAACTAACCAATTACCGCCCCATAGCTATTCTCTCTCCACTCTCCAAAATACTAGAGAGATGCATACACTCTCAGGTCTCAGACTACCTCCTTACTAACAACCTCCTTTCCAGTACTCAGCATGCTTTCCGACCAAACCATAGCACCACCACTGCCTTACTCTCCTTTACTAACACTATCCTTCAGCATAAAAACAATGGCTATCTCTCCTCTGCTACTTTCCTAGACCTATCTAAAGCATTTGACATGGTCCCACACAAACAACTTATCTCTGTCCTCAATAACCTATCCTTCTCACAATCGGTCACCAACTGGTTTCACAGTTACCTGTCTGACCGCCAACAATCCATTGTATGGCAGAATGACATATCTCCCCAACTACCTGTCTCCATAGGGGTTCCCCAAGGATCCATCCTTGGACCCCTACTCTTCTCTGTTTACACTAATAATTTAGCCTCTGCCACCAAACATGGCACACTCATACAATACGCAGATGACTCGACCATCATCTGCTCAGCCCAGTCCCTACCAAAACTGCAAAAAGTCACACAGGAAGCCTTTTCCTCTGTTGAAACATGGTTATCCGATGCCCGATTAATACTCAACCCAAACAAAACTAAACTACTCATCTTCCAACCCACCATACTCAAAACAACTCTCACTTTAACATCACGGCAAAAGACAACACTATATACACCCAACTGAACACACCAAATTGCTAGGAGTGGAAATAGACAAACTAAAATTTGACATTCACATATCCATGACTATAAAAAAAGTCCACAAAAAACTAGGAGCGTTATACAGAAATAAGCAATTTCTCACCAAAGCAGCAAAGATTTCATTAGCAAATTCCCACCTTATCTCCACCCTACTTTATGCCTCTCCAACATATACCAACCTAAGGCAATGTGATCTAAACAAGCTAAAGACCTGCTACAACAAAATCACCAAATTCGCCACAGGGACATCCTACCGTAGTCACCACTGCCTCTCACTTGCTGAACTGGGCTGGCTTGAACTCCCTCACCTCCTTCAGTGGTATTAACTCTCACTCGCCCACAAACTAGTAAACCATCCACTAAATGTCCCATCCCTCCAGAATCTACTCCAACCCTATCGCACCACCAGACCACTAAGATCCAGCAGCAAAAATCACTTGCAGATCACTAAAGCCAATAACTCTGCTGGTGAAGCACTATTCTCTTGCACCATAGCCAAATTATGGAACTCAATCCCACCCACAATTACCTCCATACCATCATGCACCCACTTCAAAACTTTACTAAAAGCGCAACTAAAACATGCTGGCTATGCCCTTGCAACTCCCACTCTAATATCACCCACCCCATCCAACCACTCCCTTTCTTTCCACTCCACTAACTACCTTGATTATAGCAAGCTCAGATGCTCATAAGCCAGTACTTATTATACAGCACAAACTTCTTCTTCTTGTAACATTTGTTAACGTCTGGTATGCACTTTACAGATAAAGATTCTAGTTGTCTACTGATGTACTATGTTCTTCATCTGTAAATATGTTGTATGTAATTGCTATGTAAATTGTTATTCACTATGTAATCCAATGTATATACTGTCTGTTTATTTTAACTGTGGAGCTTTTCTCCCCGGGCCTCCGCTGAAAATGGACCTACATCCAGTCGGACACTCCCAGTCAACAAATTTAAATAAATAAATAAATAAAATAGATGAATAAGCATACTAGTCCCAGAGTTCAAGAACAAAGGGACATTTACAACTGTGGGCAGTACAGAGTTATCAAACTCTCTAACACTGCAGGAAAGTCCTGGAAAGGGTGATTGATAAATGAAAACGGAGAGTAGTTGAAAGTAAGATGGGAGACGACCAGTTCAAATTCAGATCAGGATGCAGCACAACTGACCTGGTGTTTGCAGTAAGACAGATCAGAAGAAACTAGAGTTGAAGAAAGAGTTCAACTAGTCATTCATAGACTTGGAAAAAGCATATGACAAGGTCCCAAGAAAGCTTATTTGGGTAGATCTGTGGTGGTGTGATGTCCCACAATCACTGGCAGAATTAGTGCAAGCTATGTACAAGGAACCAATACAAGTAGAGGGGATTTCCAGTGGGAATGGATGTACATCAGGGTTCAGCTCTGATCCCACTGTAGTTTATACTGATGATGGACTACATTAGCAAAGAGGTTGGAGGGGGACAGATCAACTAAGTTACTTTATGCAGACGATGTGTCATTTCAGGCAAACTCTGAGCAAGAACTTTAGCAAATGACAGGAGAATGGAATGCAAAACTGATGGCACATAGGATAAAACTGAGTACACAAGAGTTGTAATGGCAGCAAATGGGGGAATCAGAAGAAGCTGAGAAATGAAATAGAAGGGAAAATAGAGCTGCAGGTTAACAGCTGCAAGAATCTGGGAGGGGTGGTTGAGGAGAAGGGAAGTCTGAATGACGAGATCAAAGCTAGAATCAGAGGGGCTGCAGCCAATTGGCATAGAATGTCAGGTGTTATATATGACAGAAGAATGACAAAGAAGCTGGAAAGTAAAGTGTAAACAGTGGTGCAAATGGTACACAGCATCCTGCATGGTATAGAAACCTGGGCAGTAAAGGCAGCTCAGTCAAGCAAGGCAGAGGTGATATAGATGAAGTGCCAGAGATGGGTGGTAGGATGCTCACTGTGGGACATTTGAAGAAATGAGGACATAGGAGTCAAAGCCAAAGTAGCTCAGGCTGCAGAAAAGGTCAGAGATTATGATGGTTTGGGCATATGTGCAGAAAAGGAGAAGACAATCTGGTGAGTAGATTTGGGACAGACAGGAAGAAGGTAAGAGGAAGAGAGGATACCCAGCAAAGAGGTGGATGGATTGTGTGTGAGAAGACGTGCAGCAGTCAGGCATGAATGTCAAAGAAGGTTGGAGAGTGGCACTGAATAAAGAGATATGGTGACAGCCGACAACGCCCTGAGTTCATGTAGAAAAATGGGAAAAGGATGATGATGATAAAAGGACTTGTACAGATTGTTTAACAGAAAGTAGCCTTTCAGGGCTAAGAGATGCTCAATAAGATGTTATGTTTAGATGAATTCCAATATGAGCTGAAGTTGTTATATTTGGTAGTTTATGAAGATGTCTAATGATAGACGTGTAAAAAATAGGCTCTGTAGCCTACTAAGGACATTCTCTGGTGGTTGCCCTTAGGAGCCAATCATCCAAGTATGGGAAGACTTAGATCCCTTTCAGGCAGAGGTGAACTGCGATTACTGCCATGTTGCTGATGAAAACCCTAGATGCTGCTGTGAGACTGAAGGACAAGGCTCTGAACTGGAAATGACTGTCTCCTACTCAAAAGAACTTCCTGGACTCCTTTGTGATTTTTACATGGAGGTAAGCATCCTGGATGTATAACAGAGTACATACAGTTGTTTGCATCTAGACATTGCAAATTTGCTGACATCATCAACATTCTGAATGGGATCTACTTTGCAAATAGGTTTAGGTAATTAAGATCTGCAATTAGCCTGTGGTATTTGCTCTTCTTTGGCACCAAAAAGGATCTAGAATAAACTCCTGATACACACAGGTCTGATGGGGACTTCCTGGATGGCTCTGTTCTGAAGGAGGGTGGAAACTTCATATGTGGCTGCTGACATTTGGTGGGGTACAATGTTGGATAATAGTGGTTTCTGTGGACATGGTCTCTGGGAACAGGGAATGGAATACAGCATCTGGATAGGATTTCTCTCATCCATTTGTCCTGTGTGATGGTTATCTGTATGGCAAGGTGATGTGATTATCCCCCCCTTTTCTCTCTATGGAGCTTTGCAAAACCTCAATCAGTAAACACACACACACACAAGCTCAGTATGTTCAACAAATCACATGAAATTTTTTCTCTAAAGTAGGAAGAATTCATCACATTTCAATGAACTAAGAAAACAAAGTCTCTAACTAACAAAAAAAAAATCTTCAAATGCTGGACAGTCCTACAGATGGTCAAAGGAACTAGCTCAACTGCAAAATGGTGAAGCATTTCAACAGTTTGCATTTTGATATAATATGTTTAACTCTGTTTAAAGTTTAACAAATATATATATATATATATATATATATATATATAAACCCTAGAGAATCTCGATGTACTGAAATGTCGAATTTCAGTATGTCAAGACGGAATGCACGAAAGTGCAGTTCTGCGAAAGTGCACTATGCCGACTGCGGAAATGTTGAATCCGCTATTGTGGTGTTGCGTTTGGGACGTGTGGTGTGTGGATTTATCTGGGGTTTTAGGTAAGTGGTGTTTGTTTAAGGGTATTGGCTAGGGATGTGTGTGTGTGTGTGTGTGTGTGTGTGTGTGTGTGTGTGTGTGTGTGTCTGTGTGTGCGTGCGCAGTGGTGTTTTTTGTGTGTTTAGGGCAACCTTGGAGTTAGTATATATAAGTAGGGGTAGTGTGGGGGGCATAGCCCCTCACATGGGGCTGCCTATAGGTAGGGTAGGTGTATGTGTGTATGTTATGTTGTGTTTGTGTGTGTTGTTTTGTTTTAGTGTAGTTGGGTAAGTGTGTGTGTGTGTGTGTGTGGTTTTGCAGGTTCAGGTATGTGGGTGTTTGACTATTCACTCCAAAATTCGATATTTCAGTATTTCGAGATTGGTTAGTGAATCCACCTATGAAAACAAAATTGCAGCAGATAGTAAAGACAACCACAAGGCCTTCTATAGTTATGTAAACAATCTCCATGGCAATACCCAGATTTGCTCTGAGCTACTGCACAATGGTATCTCCTATACTGAGCCAACAGATATTACAAATATACTGGTGAACAGATTCAGTGCTAATTTTACCCCCCCCCCCCCCCAAAGGACCAATCACACTGCCAGTAGATTGCCAGGCACCCAGTATTACTGATGCACAGGTTAAAACAGCACTGTCCAAGGCCAAGAATACAGCATCTATGGGACCGGACAGTATCCCTGGCTGTGTTCTACATGAACTACAGAGTGAACTGGCACCTCATCTGTGTGTCCTGTTCAATCACAGCCTCACCTCAGGCTTTGTCCCCACCGAATGGCGCACTGCTACAGTCATCCCTCTCCACAAAGGATGAGCAACTACAGATCCCAGGAACTACCGCCCCATTAGCCTGACAAGTCTGATATGTAAAACTATGGAATGCATCATCATGGACCTAATAAACAAGGATATAGGGAATCTCCAAACTCTGGATCCTACACAGTTTGGTTTTGTGAAGGGTAGATCATGCCTGCTCAACTTGGTTGACTTCTTTGAATCAATCACCAGAGCTGTGGATGAAGGTAAGGTGGTTCATACAGCCTACCTTGATCTGGCCAAGGCCTTTGATACCATTCCCCACTCAGGAATCATAGAAAAACTTACTAAGCTAGGCATCAACCACTATATCACTAGGTGGGTTGCAAACTGGCTCACAGATAGAACCCACAGTGTGAAAGTAGCTGACTCCAAGTTAGACTGCTGACCAGTCACAAGTGGAGTCCCACAGGGTTCGGTCCTGGGTCCTCACCTGTTTGGTATCTACTTCTCTGACGTCCAGGCCAACATGAAGGGACTCTAACTGACAAAGTTCGCAGATGATTGCAAGTTGGGAGCTATTAACTCCTCACGTGATGCTGACACATCCTACAGAAAAGCCTCAATGAGACCAACAACTGGTGTCAGAACCATGGCCTTAAGCTCAATGCCAAAAAATATGTCTTCATCCCCTTTGGGAAAAACCTGGTTCCCTTGAATTACCAAACTGATGGCAGTCCACTGAACACAGAAGGTGTTATAAGAGATCTGGGAACACAGGTTGACAGCAACCTCTCTTTTGACCACCACGTTGCCACTGTGGTCAGAAAGTCCTTCTATGTAGCACATCTCATTACTAAGGGTTTTACATCCAGGAAGAAAGTTTACTCTTCCCTCATTAGGCCAATCATCGAGTACAATGCCCCATTTGGCATGTACTTCACTAGACACCTGCACCAACTGGACAGGCCGCAAAAGTACCTCACAAAGAGGATCCGAGGCCTTAAACACTTGGCCTATATGGACAGACTCAAAAAAATCCAACTCTTCTCTGTCTCATATCACCTACTTAGAGGTGATCTCTGCTTGACTTAAAAAGCCATGTTTGACCCAGCTCTGTTAGAAATGCTACATCTAAAGAAATCACAGTCCCTCCACCTCATGCTCCAGAGACCTCAACCTCACTACCACAATCAAAAGAAAATGCTGGAGGGACCAGTTCATAACCCAGAGACTGTCCATGCTATGGAATAGACTTCCCATACATGTCAAGCAGAGCACCTCACTGGCCCTCTTCAAGAGAAATCTTGATGATTGGATGGGAAATAGAAAATTCACCCCAGGGATCACTCCAGTGGCTCTACTCGACAGAGGCCCTAGGAACTAAGGGTGGGTGGCACGATGCCACGGTAATCCTATGGGCTAGGCTTGTAAAGGCTCCAGGGCCATTAGCCTAGTACACACCTATGAACCTATCTATATATATATATATATATATATATATATATATATATATATATATATATATATATATATATATATAGATAGGTACACACACACACCTGTCTCCAGAGTGGGACAGTTGGGAAAGCCATTACGAGTGTTGATTTGGCTTTTCTTGATAGGTTTCCATATACTCCTGATTTTGCAGAGCTCTTCAACTTCATGGTCAGTGTCCATTAAAGGGGCCACTATTGCCATGGCCACCCCTGTCAGATAAGGAGAAGTCAAATAGTTGGTGCTGAGGTTTCCTAAACAAGAGAGATTTGGAACTTCTTCTGATTCCTATCAAAAGCCCTTTGAGGGTTCTCAAACCAAACTCCCACAGCAGACAAGCATCTTCCCATCTTGCTCACACAGCATCATTTTTTTTTTAACTGTTGGACTGAACAGTGAGGATCCATAAAAGGGGGCATTAATACAGAATGTCTTAAAGAAGTTGCTGAAGTCACACAGGTGGAGCCAGGCATGATGTCCAAGTGTTATACCACTGGCTGCATTATGATACAGACGCATGGAAAGATTGGTGATAATAAAAATGGTATTCCGAGTAATTTGTAGTCATTTTGTAGACTCCTGAGTCATGGGCTAACTCAAAGTATCCACAGCTTGTTTAACTAGCTCCTTTTGGGATCTATTCATGTCAGCCAAATAATTTAATCCTCTCAAGGCAAACGTGCACGAGACATAAATGCACTTCTCCATCCTGTATATCACCTGGATTCTTTGCTCACTGAATAGACAGTAAATGACTTGGCTGCGATTTCTTTCTTGTTGAGCACTCTGCAACAATCACAGAGTTCCCCAGAGGACCTTCAGACCAAAATGCATACATTTAGGGAGATGCAAGCCTTTTTTAAATTTTCATGGGATGGATTCCAGTTTATCAGGTTCCTGCCATGCCCTTCTGGTGACCAAGTCTATGAAATGGTAATTGGGAGGGAAAACCCAAGAAATAGAAGGGCAAGAGCTGCATACTGTGAAGAGCAATTCATTGTCTTGAAAGGGTGGGTGAGACGGCTATTATCCCCTCTGCTTCATTAGTTCTCCAAAACAGGAGATTTTTTTCCTTGGTCTGAAGTAAAGGGAAGATTTCTTCCTTGGTACCTTAGGGGAAGAGGCAGAAGCTTGTTTTCTAGTCTGAGGAGACTCCCTACAGAAGATGTTACATTCTGAGGTCACTAATTCTGAAGGGAATTCTGTGTGTTTCCTTTTGTACGTGCTCTTTCTAGGAATCTCATGCTGCCAGAGTCAGAGTCTATGGAAGAGCTGGATCGCACCGCTTGTGAATCCCCACAAGATACAGTTCTGCTCTATCCCTGGGAAACTTGAACAGGTGGAAGTCCTGTCGACACCCTAGGCAGGGAAGAGGCTATCAACATTTCCATAACCTTAAAGGCAAATCTGGAGTACATCTGCATTGAGGATCCCCTTCTTGGAACAGACTCCTTCCTGGCCAAGGAACAGGTGGGTGGTACCAAATTGGTCAGCCTTGAGGCGGAGGTTGGTACCACAGGTTGAAACGCAGATGACTTTAACACCAAAAATGATTCCAAGTAAGTTGCTCATGCAGATGGTGCCATAGATATGATGCTGAATGTTTGGATCCAAGGCCCACTTGATATTGAAGGGGCTGGCATGGAGTGTGTTGGTTGCAATACTATCAGCACTGAAACAAGAATAGTCGACAGTGCTGAAGAACAGGACCTGGGTGGAACACCAGCTCCAAAGTCACAGATGCAGAAAATGTACCAGGAAAGGAGGTAAAAAATGTCAGAGGGGGCCAACCAGTATGCCCTAATAACAGAGTGGGACAGGATGATGCCTAGTCCTGTCTGCTTCTTCAAACAAGCAGTCATCATCGGTTTCCAATTAGCTTATAATGTGCTTCTAAAAGAACACACAGATTTCAAGGAAGAAGGTGAAGGAGGCCTGCAAGTTAGAAAATGGGTCATTTCTTTCTCTGATGAATATCCATCAGTAAATTTGTCAACAAAACAGGAGATCTTTGCCTTGGTGTCCAGTAAAGAGAAGATTTCCTCCTTGGTACCTTAGGGAAAAGGTGGAAGCTTGTTTTCCAGTCTTGTGTTTCATGCCTTCCCTGGATTTGTCTTAATCCTTTTTGTTTTTAGATTTTCATGGATGAAAGAGTGCTTAAAATGTATAAGATACACCCTACACTGATCGACTACATTACAGTGACCATGAAACAGTGGCAGACCACTCTGTAATTAAGCCATGGTATAGGACAAATTATTATCCCAGGGATAAAAATTCAAAGGGGGATATTCCAGGGTGAGTCTGTCACCGCTGCTATTCTGTCTTGCCCTTAACCAATTAAGCTGTCTACTTAACACCTTAAGCCATGGCTATAATTTGGCTCCTAGAAAACAACAAAGTGTAAAGACTTCTCATCTTCTCTTTGTCAATGATTTAAAACTGTATAGCTCATCATATGAGGAACTGAAAGCAAAACTGCAAGTTGTCAAAACTTTTTCAAATGATATAAGAATGCCATTTGTCTTCATAAATATGCAAAAGCAACCTTTAAAGCAGGAAAACTGCAGCATCAATTCTCCTGGCTGAGTTTACACCCATGAAAAATAAAGTCTTCCAACAGATGAAGTTCAAGGAAATAGCAGGTGCTAGTTCTCAGTGGGGGTGGGGGTTACAGCCTCTAGCACCAGTACAAAATTTAGCTGCCATGATGGAACTAGTTCTCTGATAGGGGTGATACAGCAGAAAGGTCCTTTTGAGGAAGGCCTTGTATGACCTATGAGAAGCCAGTGAAAGGGAGTTGAAACAGTGGAATTTTGAGATTGCTGCCAAGTGAACCTTGACCCTGAGGAAGAGAGTTGTAAAGGAAAATAAGTGCCTGAGGAACAGATGCATTGTAGGGATCCATTCCTCAGATCAGTTGTCCAAGCTGAAAAATGTTTCCATTAGCTTTTGTATATTTCACAGGTAGATTCCTTCTGAGAAGCAGAGAGAATCCATACCACTTCATGAGACAAGGCAATCACTGTAACTATAGTTTGGTACATCAGCAAGCATGGAGGAACCAGGTCCTATCCTCGATGCTGGAATAGCCTCTGTATATTATCCCCTGATGCAAGATTCCTACATGATGGACAATCCAAAATTCAGGGTCTTCAAGATCTGTTATATGCAGACAGACTGAAATCAGTGTCACTTTACCCTGTGTCATACAGTCTGCTCAGAGGTGACCTGTGCCTTGCATACAGAGTAATCTCTGATGCAGCTTGAATGGAAATGCTGCACATTTGCAAGTCAAATGCCACACGGGTCACTCTAAGGACCTTAACCTGGTATGTGACATCAACAGAACTTGCTGGAGAGACAGATTTGCCTGAGAGAGGTTGCCCCATCTTTGGAACATGCATCCTATTCAAGTTAAACAAAGCCCCTTATTTGCCCTATTTAAGCGCAATTTGGACGACTGGATGGATAACCAAAAATTCACCCCAGGGGTTCCATCTGTGTCCCTCTTGGACAGGAGCAATAGTTGCTGATTTTAGTGTCTGCCTGAACCAGACACCCTTGGGAACACAGGCTTGTAAGGGCCCTGGGGCCGTTAGCCTAGTAACCTCCTATGATCCTATGAGACATCACCCACTGCCATACTCTCATAGCTTTCCAGCAGAGGGGCAGGACCCGGCTCTTACCTCTTTAATGAAGTACTAAACTACAGTCATGTTGTCAATTAGGATGGAAATTTCATACTGAAGGTAAGAAGTGCTGAAGTTCCTGCAATGCTAGGAGAGCCATTCTCATCTCCAGGACACTGATGTGAAGGTTGGCTTCTTGTTCTGACCATGTACCTTGGATCATGCAATAACGTACCCCACAACCCAAGGAAGCAAGATTCATGGTTACTATTACTGATGGTGGGGGGAAGAGGAATGACCCCCATGCAGAATCAGTGTGGAGGTTAACCACTGGCGTAGCTCCCTTCTGTAAAGATTGGCAATCAGAACTGGCATTGTTAGCAAATCCATTAACTTTGATTATTGCTCTTTGAGCAGCCACCAAAGAGTTCTCATGTGTTTTGGCAAGCTAGATGAACCATTAGAATGGAAGAAGCCATAAGTCCTAGAACTCTTAGGATTAAAACTCTGGAAGGAGAGGTAAACTGAAGCAGAATGTTCACAGAAAGCATCAGGACTTCAACTCTTTTGAATGGAAGAGATATTGTGCATGTTGTTATGGTGAGGTGGCATCTAACGAACTTTATGGACTGGCTTAGTTGTACATGGTTTGACTGTAGCTGAAATTATCAGACAAGTCTAAGGACAGGCAGAGCTAAAGTAAGTAATCGCTGGCTCTGATAAGAGATTCTTTTGACATAGCAACTAAAAGCCAGTTATCTAGGTAAGGGAACACATCTGTCCTGAGTAGCCTCATGTACTGCTACTACTGCCATTCATTTGTTAAACTCCTGAAGACTGTGATGAGACCAAAGGTCAGGGCTCTGAAGTGGAAGTGCCTGGCTGCCATATGGAAGCAAAGGTGCATTCTGGATGCTTTGACCATCTTGATGGGGAGATAAGCATCCAGAAGGTCAACCAAGTGCATCCAATCATTTACCTGTAAAGCAGGGCAAAACTGCTTGCACTGTGACCATCCTGAAACCGGCCTTTGTGACAAACCGATTAAGTTTACTTAGGATGAACATTTTTGGGAAGAAAAAAAAAATGGAACAACCTATCTCTATCCAGTCTGCTGGCTCTTTTTATAGGAAAGTTAGATTCTCTTTTCTGGCTGCTTCTTGCTAGTGGAATGGTACATCTGCGAGCAGCTACTCTGGAAGGGAAGGGTATGGGAAAAGTATATGCAATAGCCTCTGTATATTATCCTCTTAGCCCAAGATTCCAAGATTCCTATGTGATGGACATCCACTCCAGTAAGTAGAGGAATAAACAATCCCGGTCTGCCACAAGAGGAGAGCAATCAGGCAGCCCTTCAGGGATGGGTGGGCTACCTTATCAGAGAATGGCTACTGATAGTTCAGGTTCTGTGGACCTCCCAGACCTGTGTCTGCATCCACTGAAGGGGCCACCTCTGCCATAGTCAAAAGATGACTCAAAGATTCAACGCTGGGATTTTTTAAAATCAGATAGACTTGTACCCCTTTTGGCTCTTACTATACCATCATTGCAGGGTCTCATATTTAATTCTTGTGGCAGAAAGAATTTTCCCATATTGTTAGCACTTCTATATCTTCTCTTTAACAGATGGTCCAAATAATGGCAATTTATAATAAGGAGTATTAGTAATGGACACCTTGAAAATGTCTAGAAAATCACAAAGACACAGCCAAGCATGACACCTTATCATGGTACCTGTGCCTGCTGCTCTTGCTGCTCCATCAGCTGTAATATTAAACAGTGTGCCCAGAGTAATTTCTAGCTGTTTCTTAGAGGCAGGGGTGTGTGGTGTTTTCAGAGGGGGTAAAGCTTGTTATGCTAACTCTCAATGAAACCAGTTAGTGTGTAACATAGTTCAAGGCCCAAAAGTGCAAAGTTACCCGACGCATGTGCCCACTTACCCATTCTGTCCATCACCCCATACTTGGTGGATGGTGGCAGCATCCTTTTGTCACCTCTTTTTTGTTTGATGCTGCAACAATAATACAATCAACCAAGGGACTCTTGAACCAAAACTGCCTGTCCTTCAGGGTTCAGACAATCTTGATCAGACTTCCTTGGAATGCTTTTAGAAGAATCAGGCTCCTACCATGTTCTTTTAGTACTCAGATTGATAAGGCAGTCTACCAAAGGAATCACCCAAGAAGCAGATGATACTGAGCCATACACCTCAAACAGACCTACTTATCCTGACAGGGTAGGTCTGTGGGATAGTTTCCTTTCTGATGCATGACCTACAAGATCTCACTAAAACTGAGGTCTTCCTGAGGGATAATAGGGGGCCCTTCTGATCTTCAGAGTCACTGCTTAAAGTGACTGACTCTACAGGGGACTTTGATGCATCTCTTTTTGCATGTTCTCTTCTTTGGAACATCAGGTGTGGGTGTGTGTGTGTGTGTGTGTGTGGGGGTTCAGTCCACATCCTCAGACCTACAACTGTATATTTTTGAGCATCAGCTCGGTCCTAACCCTGTGAAGCATGAGATGGTCATATAAGAGATAGAAGGGTGACATGGGAAAAACCAACAGCAAAGAAACAATACTCAAAAACCAAATGGCTTAAAGCAAAGAAGTCTGGGTAGCAGCTCTTGGGGGAGAGTTTGTGATCCTCCCCATAACTTTAAAGGCCAAGCCTACATCTGCAGGATCCGAGGAACCTCCATCAAGTACCAGAGCTGTCACCTCCATGGAAGAGGCAGGCAGTGTTGAAGAAGGAAACCTGGAACCCAAAAGAGCAGATGTACTTGAGGAGGGGATCAGTACCACCGAATCAAAGGTTGATGATTCCAACATTGAAAATAGGTTCCATACAGGATAGGTAGAAGATGGTGCTGAAGTGTCAACATCAAGAAGCCAGTCCCGAGATACAGTTAAATCCAAAGACTTTAAAGTTGAATGAATCAGATTCAAAACTCTCAAGTCAAAGTTATAGGCTTTGCAGCAAGTGGTCAGCTAGCCACCAGATCTGGAAGCCAGACCAAGGAAAGTGCAAATAGGGTATGATGGACCAGTCAAGTTCAACCCTCAATACTGATAGGAACAGAAGAACAAACATATCTATCTGCACCATCATGACACTATTTGAACCATCATGACGCAATCCTAAAATACCGTGGATGCATTCTTAAAGGACCTGAATGAAGACTGCAACAAAAACTGAGAAAGGCACCTAGAAAGCTGCCTACTAGAAGTGCCTTGGATCAAGTGCTTTGGCAAGTTGTTGATTCTAACAATAGGTTCCAAAGGAAATGGAATGAATGGCTGAGATATCAGTGGAACTGATCTAGACATTTTAGAAGGTCCATCATCGGGAAACATCTCATGTTTCCTTTTCCTGGATTCCGTGTTCTTACATTTGGAATTCTTCTCTTTTTCTAACCCTGTCTGTCTTTTTTGTGCTTATCTGCCTCTGGATCCAAGGGTAGCAAGTCGTTGATAATCAACTTGTTCCTTCCATCTTACAAGGCAAGCCCATGAGATGTCCCCGCCCCAAGCCGGATGCAGTACAGAGCGAACATGTGAATGTGGGTGGTGGGGGTATTTTATGTCCAAACTGTAAACATTTTTTTAAAACTCTTTCCCTTCTCCTTGTCAATAGTTAGAGAGACAGAGAAAAAAAATCCACAGACTAGATGCAGCTATATAATCAGAACACCAACTCGAAGAGAATAAAAGTTAATGTCACACAATATCTGCTAAAAAGAAGATGAAATATTGACATGTACTAATTTTTTTTTTTAATTCATAAAGCAGTAGCGGAAGGTAGACGTAATGCCCACATGTCTAAGAAAGTATAATAGTAATAAAATGCTAAGATGGAAATAAGGAGCTCACATGAGGGATGTAAAGCACAGTTATCAATAAAAAAAGACAAAGTGTAACTATAAAATTTATACATAACAGGTGGAGCACTTACCTTGCAGGAGATCGAGACCATGTCTGAACACTGATGTGGCAAATGAGATATGAAGCAGTTTCTCTTTTATGTGCATTATGAGTAGGGAAAATGTAAAGGAATTCAAGGCTGAAGCAGTGGTATTGTGAGAGGAGCCACAAGTCAGATAGGACAAACAGGATAAATAGGATCTAAGTGTTTTTCCTTTCTATCATTCACATTATGGTAATTATCTGGAAAAGGAATATGTGCTCATTCATGAAACATTGACATGGAATACCTTCTATGCAACGACAGCCATCTTGTAGGACCCAAGTGTACATTTCTGTCTTTGACTGGGACAGTAGCTGATCTCCTGTCAGGTACGTGTTGTGTGATGATGCAATGTAGTAGTTACATAGAGGCTGGTCCATATCCTGGTTCACTTCATAGTGCAAAGGACTAAAGATATCACATGCAGGACTACGCATAAAATTAGTGAAACCTATAGCCAAAAAAAAGAGACAAACAAGAAAAACCATTAACAGAAAACCGGCAAAATATGAAAGTATTTCTTTAAGGCATTGTTCTGTGGCATGAATTGCATACATGTCCTAGGTCCAGTACCAGGAGACTGCTTGACTTGACAATGTACACCAAAAATCACAAAACCCGTCCATACAGTGTCTACTGTAAGTTACTCCTTTAGTAAGAGCTACAAAAGAACCCAATTCCTACCTTTACTGAATCACAGAAGACTTGATGTACAGCAGCAGCTTTGATAAAGATTATATGAAATATGGACTAGAATTTCCAAACTTTTAGCATGCCTTCTCACTAAACTAAATTCACACTGCTTGATTCTCTGTGAACAGTACTAACAAATACAATATTTTATCTGTTCTGTCACAAAAATCTTTTACCCACTCTACGTAGTAATCTCCTCTTATACAAAGTATTTCCCTGGAAGGGAACTTTCATGTTGCATTATCCACTTACCAGAAGACCCTATTATCTCATATACAATATTACCACGCTTATACAATCAATTTGTGTGTGCAGGGACTGTTCCAAAGAACAGACCCATTCTTTCAGATTTACATCTGATAAAAGTGGGTCCATCCTTCGTAACTTCCAAGACAGAGTCCCAAGCTCTTTCTAACAAGGGAGTCCTAGGCCAACACACTTCTTATTCCAAAGGAATCTACAAAAGGAGATCCAGACCTAAAGGCTAGATCCAGCTTACAGTGTTTTTGCAAAAGTATTCACGAACATCTAGGTGGCAACTGCTTAAATCTTATTCCAGAGAAACATTCTTGAAAAACGCAATGAAAGTAGCAGGAATTCCTTTTAATGTGCTTTGGGGATGGCAAGGAAACTCTTCTGTGGGAAACGGAAACCATTTAATGCACTGAAACAACCATCTAGCAAGGGTGATTTTTAAACTTTCTGAGCGAAGGACTTTTTACCATAAGAATTAAAATTGCTAGGAATGCTTCTGGAATGACTTTCTCAATCTAAATAACAGCTTAACAGCCTTGTGTATGCCCATAAAGTGCAAAACATAATTTACATAATTCTACCATTATACTTTATTTTCTGTCACGTCACTTTTGCACACTTTGTATGACTCGTCTTTTTACTGACTCCAGGCTGAGAGTGAAATTGGTCAGAAATTAACATTGCTCCTATCTCAGTGAATTCAAATTATAATTCAAACAAGTCAATAAATGAGGATCTGCAAATAATATATGTAACTCTACAATTATTCTGGCCGAGTTAACTGTAAATAAAACAGTGTCATCAATGACACTAACTCAAGCTGTGCAGACAAGGGTCTATGTTAATGTCTATAATACAAAATACAAATTTTGAGGAGGCACTGGTCACATAATGGTTTTTTTTAAAAGACAACTGTTCTCCAAGAAGACTTTACACACACACAAGGATGTCAGAGGAACCATTTTGGCCCCAACAAAAATTGAAAGTGGCAGCCCAGTAGACTTTTTCAGAGGAGACGCTCAGGTTGGAGTCAAACTAGCAAGGTAATCCAAAATAGCAAGAAATAGAGCAGAGAACAGACCCAATCCTTCATCTTCATCTCAAACTGAAAAATGTTCAGTGGTTCTCTATAAGTTTTCCAAGTGGTACGCTTAGAAGAATAGAGAAAAGACTAGACTGTCAAAAAACAGAAAACAAATCAGTACTGCTGGCAACTACTAGAACTGAAGAAATTCTACTCTGTTTCCGAAAGTTAATGTTCTGGTGAGACTTAACCAATGGATGGGACAACAAAGTTTTCATTGGTCTCAGGGAAATTAGCTTCTTTAGCTGAGTTCAGTAAGAAAGGAAGCAATATCTGTCAGACCAATTTGGGCCTATAAGTATGAACTTAGCTTTGAAAATGTTCACCTTGTAAATCAATGTTATCATTAGAGAAAATGGGGAAGGCATAAGACACTCCTTTTGATTACCTGAGAGGTTGAGTGTACTTCATGGCCCTCCTTATTGATGGCATGAGGAAGAAGTCATTGGCTATGCATTGACAGACAGGTGGAGACATTAGCAGCGTTTTCTGCATTTGTGAAGCAGCATCCTCACCACTGAGTAGTTGAGGGACAACTTATGGAGCATGAGCAAGCATCTACTCAGTTTGTCCACCTATGTGTTTGAGATCCCCAGAATGTGTGCTGCAACCAAGAAGTGGCTGTTAGATGTGGCTCATTTTGACAAGCTCATATCATACTGGTATAACAAATAAAAGTAAGCCCCCTCCCCCATTTACTAATGTACCATATGATAGGCATGTTGTCTAACTGTATGGTTAATGACCCCCTATGGGTATGGATGTCTGGGACATCTAAACAAGTAGATATCTGCTCTCATCTCCAGTAAGTCGATGGGAAGTGAAAATTCAACTGATGCCCAGATACTTAAAAATGTCTGCCTATCAAAACACCCCAACCATCCACCCTCGAGCCAACAGATCCATAGCAACTGCCACCAGTGAGTGAGGAAGACCACTGTTGGCATCCATCCACCATAACATGGGGCTGGCACACATGAAAAATTCAAACATCATGCTTAACTAGGTCACTGTTTTGTAATCACTGGACCTGAAGGTTCCACTGTGAAACTCTGAAGTGATATCTGGTCAGAGGGATAATACAGATGTCTAGTTCCCAGAGATTCAGTACCTTAAAAGACTAATGTTCTGTGCTCAACTGTGAACAGAGTACAGCAGTAACACTGGAAATTAAAACTAAACTCTGTGGGAAGACTTGCCCTGTGGATAACAGTATACAAGCTGCAGTATATAACACTCCGGTACTGGGAGTGCTACAGTTGCACTTTGCTACAACTAAAAGGTTAACCAAGGACACTAAAAACAACCTGTCAAAAACTCTCTCACCATACCAAACTAATGTAGGAGAGGTGAAATGAGGGAGCCAGACATCCAGGTAGGGAAGCAACCTTGGTTTCCTGCAGATGAAAATGCACCACAACCACAAACATACATCTGGTGAACATCCTGGGTCAGTGGGTCAGACCAAAAGAAAGGGATCATAACTGAAAAAGACTGGCTCCAACTTTAAAGCTCAGGAATGGTATGAAGGTTTTTGGTCTATTTTGGCATGAAAAAGAAGCTAGAATGACTTCCAAGATGGCTGCATGCTGATAACCAGCTTAATCTGAGCTTTTGCAATGTACAAGGAGCGAGAGAGAGAGAGATGATTGCTAGTAATTCTGCCAGTTTTTTTTTTTTTTTTTTGTAAAATTCAGTTACTGGCTAGTAAGCACACTGCCTGGATCCCAGCAAAGAAGGAACTTAGAAAGCCTGAAGGAAAATCAACTAGAAAGGATGAAGCAAAAACAATGACAGAGAAGAATCCTTTAGCTGTACAGCAAAAAGCAGTTCACGCTCTCCACTTGGTACAAGAGAAGGCTTCCTGTAATTTAGAGGAAAAAAAACATAAATCAACCGTGCTCAGGGCTGATTAAAATAAATGAAACATTGAAGGAGTACATCAACTCAAACAAGAACAGGCTGGACATAATGGAAGAAGCTTTAAACAGCTATTCAGATGAAATGAAGAAAAAAAAAAACCCTGCAACAAATCAGAGGTCCAAATGAAGAAAATGCTGCCTGAATATGAGACTTCTCAAGAAGAGATGTTTCAAAAAATGGCAGCATTAGAGGACAGAACATGAAGAAAAGACTGAAAGCATAAATAAGCAAATGGACTACCATTCCACAGCGGGATGCATTAACTGAAAGGCCACATTTAGTATATGACCAAAACCTGGCTATTAGAAAGCATTCAAGACCTGTAGTAGTAGAATTAACAAGAATTATTTAGAGGGACCGACAAATGTTAAAGCATTGCAGAAAAGTAGGAAATCTCACAGAAAAAGAAAAGGTGCAACTGCAGAATGCTAAACAGAAAATAGTTGGCACCTCGGTCAGTCAGTATTTCCTTTGGGAAACTCACCCTGCTGATAATCTCTAACAAAGCATTTGCCACCTTCTCTGCCTCAATGGAGGACAAAGCCACCGCCTCAGGGTATAGTGTAGCATAATCCACTACACCACTAGGATATACTTTTTCCCTGTGGAACTTGGGGTACTCAGTGGACCCACAATATCCATAGCTACCCTCTGAAATGGCTCCTCAATCACAGGCAAAGGCATCAAAGGAGCTCTCACCTTGTCTCCTGCCTTGCCTACCTTTTGGCACTGCTCACAGGTCCTGCAGTACCCTGTTACATCTCTGGAAATTTCAGGCCAATAGAAGTTCTGTATAATATGCCTCTTTGTATGTTTTATGCCCATATGACCTGCAAGGAGAATATCCTGGGCTATGGCTAGAAGCGCCAGATGGTAGGCTCTAGGCACTACCAACTGCTGTATTCTCTCACCTTCTAGTCCTCCCACAGGGGTCCACTCTCTGTATAGTAACCCTTTGTCCCAGTATACAGATTCCTCCTTTCCTTGACAATCAGGAGCCTCCCTAGCTACCTGCCTCAAGCCTTGCAATGTAGGGTCTGACAGCTGAGCCTGTCTCAACTCTCTCCTTGTAACCCTTCCCAGCTCCCCTTCCACAAGAAGTCTGGCATCCTCTGACAGTGGTGCCGCACTGTCAACCTGGGTACTACTACTCACCTCTACCTTTGCAGTTACCCTGTCCAAGGGAACATCAGTACCCACAAGCAGCTGTGGCTCACCTTCAGTCTCACTGCTACAGCGTAGCTCACTCCCTGAAGTAACCACCTCACCAATCCTGGCTGCAAGTATGCAGTCTGTCTGGGTCTCCCCAAGGCTACCAGACCCACATGCTTGTCTCCTAGCCTCACTGCACGTAACTACATAAGTACATGGTGCTACCTCATCCAAATCCTTCCCTCTCAGGACATCTGCAGGATGATAGTTTAGTACCCCTGTTGTCTCAAGACAACCTACTATTGGCATTTTGTCTTTACCACTTACTGGCTCCCTCACCTTTGGTTCCCCACCTTGTGTCTGTGGACACCTGTATGCCACCTGGCCCCACTGGTTGCATTCAAAACATTTAACCCTAGCTCCTGGACGTGTACCTGGACTAGTGGCTTCCCCTGCTACTGGTAGATTCTGTTGTTGCAGTCTGTGCTGCCCACCATGGGGGTTCCTTTAGATCCATGAGCAGTACTGGGATCCCCTTCCTGTGCAGGGCTGCCCTGCTTGCCAGGTATAGGTCTCCCTTCTTCCCCAACTCATCTGAAGTAGCACATTATCTATCAGCTAACCAGATCCTCATGTCCTCAGGCACAGTGCTAAGGGCTTGTTCCTTCACCAAAAGGTCTGCCAGCACCTCAAAAGGCTATGAAAATAAGTGCTCAGTTCAGCAACATATTCACATACATTTTCATCTGCCTTGCATCTATGCTCACAAAACTTTTTCCTATACATTTCAGGTGTTAGCTTAAAACATTCTAACATGCATTTTTTTACAGCAAATCAAAACAAACAGGCATTTTTGACAAAACAGTTACAGCTTTCCCATGGAGTAAGGGGGTCAGGAACCATACCCAAAGCCTTTGGTCAACACAATACTGTTTGCATACCCTCTCAAACATATAAATGAAACTATCAAAATTATCCCCCTCTTTAAATTGCTGAAGAAATTTACTGACCTGTTGTGCTTCTGGGGTTCAGTTACTCCCTTCACCATTACCTCCATGACTCTGGTGAAGAGTCAGCATTTCCCTCTCATGCCTCCTCTGATGCTCCTTTTCTTCAGCTTCTATCTCTAAATGCTTGGTCTTCAACTCAAGTCTCTTTAGCTCCAGCTGGATTTTTACGTCCACTGCAGAAAAGTTGAGCTGTCCATTCTCCGAGGATATTGTATCTCCACTGCCAGTCTGATTGTCCTTCGCAGAAAGGTTGAGCTGTCCACTGTCCATTCTCCAAGGATATTGTATCTCCACTGACAGTCTGATTGTCCTTCGCAGAAAGGTTGAGCTGTCCATTCTCCAAGGATATTGTATCTCCACTGCCAGTCTGATTGTCCTCCTGGATGCTGTTTTCTGATGCAGCTGTAACCAAGGCTGCAATCAGGTCTGCCTTAGTCAGGTTTCCATGAACCAGTCCCCTAGCCTGGCACATCTCCACCAGCTGGCTCTTTGTCAGCTTTCCATACTCCTCTGCTGACATGCTGCCTGCTCACCCTGACTAACTAAGCTAACAAAACAAATAAAACAACTGTGATCTGAACTCTGAGTATTCACTGCGTGGCTGATTTGGAGTACAAAACACCATCAGAGATCACTGTACATAAGCTACAGGATTCACTCTGTCCACACCACTACAAGCCAATTAGTATTTGCAAACTAATTAATATGTAATGTGGATATCCACCGCCACCACAAATGTGAAGTAGATCCCACCACTGCAAACCACAATGTGATGGCCGTGCCCTGGCCCAGCAATCAAGGAGCCCCAATCCTCACCACTAACACCAGAGAGGGCATCTCACATAAGAGGAAATGATAACAAATACACACAGTAAAGTACAATTTCCCTTAAGTGCACACATAGATCACAGTCAGTCTATGGCTGGTTGCTCCCCAGGTCCCCAATAAGTCTCCCCACTGGCAGGGTCCAGATCTCAGCCTAGCTGGAAAGCTAACTTCCAGTACCCTCTCTGTCCAACCAGTGCTTTGTGTCCTTGTCTAAGTGGCTGACACACACACACAGACACACACACACACACACACACACATACACTTTGAGAGAAGTATTTATACAACTTCACAGACACTCCTGGGAAAGGCTGACACAGATTCTGCAGCTGTGCCCCTTTACTCAGACTATATGGTAGTAATTACTGCCACCACCAGCTAATAATTATCAGCTACCCAAAGGCCCTTAAAAGGGTGTCCAATTACTATTGTGCAATATTATTAACCAATTGGTAGTATAGCCCAGGGCTAAAGCTATAGGAGTGGCTTAGACAGTAAACACTATAAATATGCAATGTGCTCTAGAGATGAACTTATCTCTACATAAACCAGCCACAGTTGAGAAGGGTTTAAAAATATTTAATAATAAATATTAAAAAATAGAAGACAATACTACTACACCACAGTGCTATTCAAGAGTTCAGAGATCACACAGAAACTTAAAATAAATCAGTAGTACAGTTCTGACATAACAGAAAAACACTTAGTCTAATCTTTACAGTCTTAGCTATTTCTACAATAAAACATACTTCTAAGATAACTTACTTACATAGAGAAAGACAGTGCTGAGTTGAATATCAAGACAAAATGCTTACTAATCTCTGGTTCTCACTGTTTAAATTGAAACTACAGTTCTGCTAAACATTACATCATTTTACACTTTCCTGGTTCCCAGGCTAACAGAAACTGCCTTTACATTCTTTTACATTTAGAGCAATAAAAGACATTCCACATGTAAATTCTGGTAATTTACTTTAGCCTTAAAACAATAGGCAGGATTGCTTACTCCAGATTCATAGATTTCAAATTCTAACTTCAAAGGACATACAAAACATAATTTTAATTTCAAAAAACATCTGAAATGCTTGGCTTAGTTTTCCTTATAGCAGATGGCAATGTTGCCACATTGTTGAAACAGCATTTGTTTACATTTAAGACACAAGCCTGTATTTTACATTTATATGTACAAATGCCAGAATTATGTATCAAATTCTATTTGACTAGGCTGGCAGCATTCACCCTCCTCTACCAGTCGTCACAACCTCATTAATATCCATTAGTTTAGAAAGATTGATGTTATGCAACTGTTTTTTGATAACTCTAGTGCACAAAACCTTTTAGAATAACAACTCAGGCAATAGAAAGCTGAAAGGGCTGTCACCAAGCTTAGGGAGCTGACAACAAGGAAGATAACCAAAGATCCTGTAGAGGTACTAGAAATATTTTGGAAATTTTATGAAAGTCTGCATAAAGCAGAGAAATATGGAAATCAAGAAAAGGTACAAATGAAAATGTTTATGGAAGAATTAAATGTGCCAAGGTTAGAGGTAGATGAGCTTCAATTATTAACAGTTAAGATAGCAGAAGATGAAATAAAAGTAGCGATGTGTAAACAATCCATGGGAAAGTTCCTGTGGAGGCTTGGAATCTAGGAAGGAAAATAAAACGAAGATCTGGAAGGTTTTGTTTAACAGTATTTTAAGAGGAGAAGTACCAACATCCTGGAAAAAAGCAATGGTAGCAGTAATACCTAGAGAGGGTAAAGACCCATCAGATCCAGCTTCAGTACAGACTCACTTCAATCCTAAAACATGATTATATTGTGTTTATGTCTATAATGGCTAAAAGAATGGCAAACATGATGCTAAAATTAACAGATATGGATCAATGTGGTTTTGTGGGGGGGGGGGGTGTAAACATTTGACAACATTACCAAACCACTGATGATCCAGAGGGAAGCAGACTGTAAAAAATAAAATACAACTGACATTGGTGGCTCTTGAAGCACAGAAAGCATTTAACAGAGTTAGTTGGGACTTTATGCGTAGGGTACTGGAAGCATTTACATTCCCTGATAAAATTACAAGGCTGATTATAGGACATATGAGGGATCAGAGGAGAAATTTAATGTGAGTGGGTTCCCCTCTGATGATTTCTACTTGAGCAGAAGAACCAGGCATGGATGTCCTCTGTTATTTGCATTATATTTAGAACCATTGGTAAAGAAAATAAGGGACTCAGAAATTCAAGTATATAATTAGTATGGTAGCCATGAAAAGCTGGCTCTACTTAAAGATGATGATATTTTATACCTGATGAAACTAGAAAATGACATTTCAGTGTTGTAGAACATATTGAGACTTTTCAAATCTTTTTGGAATACAAAATGAATGAAGCTAAACAAAGGCAATAACTGTAAATTATGTACCCTCACACAAATTGGTTCAGTAAAATCCATATTTATGGGGACATGATAAAATGAAGTACTTAGGAGTAGGGATTAAAAATGATTCCGGTGTGGCAGCTAAGGATATGTGGGAAGAGACTAAACAAAAGTTAATACAAAAAACTGAGAAACTGAAAACTCTATTTGCATATGAATAGCAGTTTAAATGTTTTTAGTCATTTTAGTCTTGTACACAGGTCAGACATACTTTTATCAACTAGAGCAGACGTGGACAGCAATGAACAAAGAGCTGAAGGAATTTATCTGGGAGGGGAAGACAGCAAGAGTCAAATGGGATAAGATGATTTTTCCAATAGAACAAGGCAGATTGGGATTACTAGATTTAAAGGAGTATTTCAGAGCTACACAGTTAAGGCCCCTATACTTAGCACAAGCAGAATCTTATGACTGAAAGTAGAAAAGGATGATGATGAAACTGGGGGGGGGGGAGCTCAAGAAACAAGATGAAACTGGGATTGTGGATGCAGATTTTTAAGGAGAATAACAATAATTATACAGCATATTATATTCATAAAGTAGCAGAAAGTACACTAAGAACTATGCCAACATGAAAAATGGAGAAAGAAGATTCTGGTGAAAGGGATTACTGCAATTAGGGATACAGATGATAGGCAAGAGGGGACTGGAATTTATTGGAGAAAAATGGCAAATACCTAGGGGGGAAGGTAACAGAATGGGAAGAAGCCAAGAACTTATTTGCACTGCAGCTTAGAGATTGCCTTCCCAATCAAAGATTGATATCAGAGTATAGGCAAAGAGAAAGAAACAGGGGGTCCTAAATGGGGTTCCTATTATGTGATCGAAAGTATAAAACTTTGACCATCACAAGATCGAACTTGTATGTTCGAAGTTTTATAATTTCGAACACGAAAAAAAAAAAACAGACAGAAAGTAACTGATGTAAGCAAGGGGGAAAGCCCCCCTGCACCCCCCACACCCCCCTGCTCTTTAAATATACCAACTCTGAGATTGCACTACAATTGCTGAAACTTTGAACATTTGTGTTCGATGTTTTCAGGTTCGAAGTTCCAACAATTCGATAATGTAATAGGAACCCCCTAAATGAAAGACCAGAACTGGTAGAGTTTTAGTAGAACACAGAAAAGAAGCTGCTGTTAAAAAAGGAATAATTAGTAGAAGGTATAAAATATTGCATGATAACTATAAGAATCAATCAGAAGAGGTTAGAAAGGATTGGAAATACAGACTGGATAAGCAATTCACAAAGAAACAATGGGGGATATATCTAGGTCTCCCAAATATGCAACAAAATCTGGAAGATTTAGGATTTTTGCTTGGAAATGTTTACATATGTATTTTTATACCCCAAGTAAACTCTAGAAAATTCTTCCTCAGGTAGACAGCAAATGGTGGTGGTGTGATAAGAAAGAAAGAGATAATTAAGAACATATTTTCTGGGAGTGTAATGAGTTGGCAGACTTTAAGGATTACCTGCAGACTACTCTGTCAGAGATACTGGGGAAGCAAATTGGTGCATCTATGGAAATTATTTTTCTGCACTATGATACAGAACTGCAATTGCCTAGACATAGTAAGGCCTAGCTGAGTTTAATTATAGTGGCTGCCAAAAAAGCAACTACTAGAAAATGGAAATTCAAGTCTAAACCAACTGTATAAGAAATAATGAATATAGTAACAGAGAACAAAACAACTGGAATTGGGATCTTTAGAAAAGGGTAGGAGCAAATTACATAGAAAAAATGGAAATAGTGGGAGGAATGCATACAGAGGTGGAATGGGGTTTAAAAGCAGACGGGATTTAAATGAGCTATGTAATGTTTGACTGACAATGATTGGGTAGATTCTAAGTGATATACAACATTTGCAACTAAAATTATGTCAGTATGGTTTGTGATGTAGAATGTTTGCAAGTTAGGATTATGCGGGTGGCGCAGTGGTGCAGTGGTTAACGCTGTCGCCTCACATCAAGAGGTTCTCCGGTTCGATTCTCTGCTGGGTTGCCTTCTGTGCGGAGTTTGCATGTTCTACCTGCATTCGCGTGGGTTTCCTCTAGGTACTCCGGTTTCCTCCCACATTTTAAAGACATGCTTCTGGAACATTTCTCCCCGTGTCTCTGCTGAAAACAGGATCGGTGGAACCTAGTCGGACTTTCCCGGTCAACAAATGTTAAATAAATAAATAAAATAAAAATGTCAGTATGGTTTGTTTTCATTTATATAAATATGTGATTACCTATGTCTTAGTGATAATTTAATAAATATGTTTCTTCATAAAAGAAAAAGACCTGTAGTAGTAAAGATGCAATTCTACCAGCAGAAAGAGTTTACCCTCCTGACACAATTTTGTCAGGATCAAGTATAAAAATTGGAGACAGTAGAGTTTGTGGAAAATTATTATTCACTGTACATCATGCAGAAGAGAAGCGATTTTACCCCAGCAATCAGGGAATGTTGAGAAGCAAGTGTGAGATTCAAGCTGCTGTATCCAGCTGTCTTCAGAATATTTTCTCCTGGAGAATCAAATACATTTTTTTGATGGAGAACATTCTAAGGAGGAAATACAAAAATGTGTTCAATAAAAAGTGAGCCATGAAACAGAAGGGGACCTTGCTTCTTGTTCTTCTGATAATAACTGAATCCTCAAATGTTGTTGACATCTTACAAACAGGCCTTAACATGAAAAAAGGACTGGTGCCAAAAACCATCGTTCAAGACTAAATGCCAAAAAATGCGTAATTATACCATTCGGTAAATCAGATATGATAATATTGTTAGCACACCCTTAAAAGTAGACTAAGTGTTGAGGGACCTAGGAACACAGATAGACAGTAACTTAAACTTTGACCACCAGGTAGTTATGGTAGTGAGAAATCCTTCTGGGTGGCTCAACTTATAAGTAAATGCATGGCATCAAGATCAAATGAAGTCATAGTTCCATTGCACTTGGTGCTCATCAGGTCCATAATCGAATACAATTCTCCCGTCTGCATTTATCTAACTAGGCACCTACACCAGCTGGAGTAACCTCAGAGGTTTCTCACTAAACAATACAAAGCATAATACACATGGCTTATGCAGATGGTCTAAAGGCCTATCCCTTTACTCTCTGTCTCATATCGTTTAGTGAGAGGTGAATTATGCCTGACCTGCAAGGCATTCTCCGATCTAGTCCTGATGAAAATGTTACATATTCGCAAGAAGAATTATACAAGGGTTATGTGTTCCATGGATCTGAACCTTATTTGTGACTCTAAACATCCTGGAGAGACAGATGTGTATCCCAAAGGCTACCCTGCCTATGGAACAAACTTCACGTCTTTTTAAAACAAAGCCTGTTCCTCCCTCTCTTCAAGATGAATTTGGATAAATGGATGGGGAACCGTAAATTCACTCCCGGGGTACTGCTTATGTCCTTTATGGACAAAGGCAGTCTGTAAAATGACTTAGTGCTCCAACAATCAAAGACCTACTACCCTGATACTACCCCAATTTCATATCTCAGGAATTAAGATATAATATTGTCATATACTGGGTATAACTGGCTAGGATTATAAAGGTTCTTCTGCAATTAGCCTAGTAATCACCTATGAACCTATAAAACCTTTAGAGAAACTTTGCCAATGAAACCTTTTCCAATGTTCGGAAGGAATATGTTTGAGAGGCAAAAAAAGCACAGGTGTTGACAAGAAGAATTGGGAGTATCTTGGACTTGAACTGGAATCTGGGGTTGAGAAATGGAGATAAACAAGACGACGACCAGCAACACTGAAATTAATAAATAAATGTGCAACTCTAAAGCTTCAGTCACACTTGGGAAATATAGAAAAAACAAAACAAAATTTGCAGCAGCTTCCAAATAAAACTTGTAATCCACAAAATGAAGCAGCTTTTCAGGCAAAATAATAAAGCCCTGAGCAGGGCAAGCTTAGAAAATTGTGAGAAAAAAAAACCCACACATGGCTCAGCACACTTCGGTTCACTTTATTCCACAGAAACACAGCACATTAATGCTCCACCATATGTTTTCGTTTTAAAAATCACTTTCTCAGATGTGGGCTGTTCAAACTTCTAGTGCTTTTATACCATTCACTTAATTACATTGATTAGGTTAATGAATTAATTGAAAGGTTAATTTAGTTAACCAAAAACTTTTCTTGATGCATCTCTCTATGAAATATAGCTTTACAAGAAAAAGTGGCCGAGAAAGACAGAACTATTGTTGCCTTTGTTAAATGTGTGTGGGGACTGAATAGCATTTACCTGACTATCACATTAATGTTTGGAAGGGCATTAAAAAGGGAAAAATAAGTAACAGTTTTTGTTTTTAACAGTATTGGTACAAATCATTTGATAACATAAAGTACGTTATATAGCAATGCAGATTTGTGTAACATATAGTTGAGGGTATATAAAAAGCACATTTAAGTTAATATACTATAATCTTCGGCTGCTGGGGTGGGGAGTGGTGTGCAAAAGTGCACTGATTATAATATATGTAGAGTTGAGATGCTTCCTCTTACTTTTGCATATATAAATGTTGTATAAATGCCCATGACTCAATTTAAAAACAAGTCTCTGTTTAAACATGTAGGCTTTAAAAATGACAGATCATTGTGAATGCAGTAAAAAGTTTTCCTTTAGCAAATAAAGGTTCAGTGTGAGTTAAGTCTGCAGCTGAGGGCAGTTGTACATTCTGCTCTTATGTTTCCATAGAGACAAGCTGGCTATAGGTGCAGGCAATAAATCTCAAGTTTGGGCATTGTTAGCTGAGGGAAATGTAAAATTAAATGGTACTATGGCAAGCAGCTCATCAAAAAATAAAAGTTTGAAATTACTGGAAGTGAATAACAGGTAGCAGCTTTCCTGGTACCTAAATACTTCAATGCATTCACTAAAACAGTGTATAATTTAGCTTTATTTAAAGACGGCCAGTGCACATTTTTATTCTGAAAAGCATATAAGCTATTTTTCACATCTGGGAGGGGACTATGTATGACAAGAATAGACAGCAATTAGTGTAAGTAGGAGCTCAGGTTGTAACATATGCCTTAGTATGAATAACCTTCATTTTAGGTTAGGTAACACCTGTGGGTGCAGCTGTTGCTTTGGGACAACTGTTCCTATCAGGAGGGTCAAACTTCAGTATCTGAAGATGTACATGCTTTTGTGTGTTTGTTTTAAGTTAATGGGTTCGAGGGAGGTGAGGGTTCTCAATAAATCAAAAAGTCTTGTAAAATGTAACATAGATTCAAATATAGATGATAAGAAAACTCTGTATAAATAGACATCTTAAAAATTAGTCATATATAATAGGTTTGGGAAGTCTTTTTGCATATATAATAGGTGGGAATAATAGCTTCTTATAATGGCAACACTATCATTATTCCGGAACATTAATGGCCTCACAGGTAGAGACAAAAAGGTAAGAGCAATGAATTATAATAATAAATGAAGAGTACAAATAGCAATGCTACAGGAGATGCTTTGGAAAGAAATGACGAATTTGATAAAGAAAGGATTTCAGGATGGATATTCAACAGAATATTACAGACAAAGGAAAGGGGGAGTACTTATACTAATTGCTACAGGAGCTCCAATAGTGACACAAGAGGAAAAATATTTAAATGGCAGATTTGTGGCAGTAAGAGGCTTCAGGCAAGTGAGGATTATCACACTGGAATGTATTTATATTCCACCAAAAAACTGTTATTATGGAGATCAAGAAAAATTTAGGAGAAATAATCAGCTTACAGCGGGGAGTATTACTTTTAGGTGGGGACTGGAACTTGATTTGCTACAGTGAGGATGTATCTGGGTGACCAAGGAGGAAAATATAACAAAACAGGGTAGATTTCAGAATACATTTATGACAGTATTTAGTAGGGAAGACATGAACTGAGTAGTAGGAACAGGGAAAGAACAGGGAAAGAATTTATATATTATTCCCCAAGGTGCAATAACTGGGCTAGACTTGACAGAAATTATATTTCACATGAAAATGTACACTTAATAGAAAGCTTTAACACATACCAAATAACTATTTCAGATCATGCACCAATAAAAACTACCACAAAATGCAGGGTAATGAAGGAAAAATGAGACATTGGCACTTCCCCACTAACTTGTTAAAAAGAGAGGAATTTAAGGAATGGGTAGTGGAAATTATTCAAGAATTATTAGGGAAGAATTGAAATAGGTACTTAGTGAGATTAAATGAAACTGGAGTTCAAAAATAGAGTATAAATAAAACAGAGATATGGTTAGGAAGTAACATGAATTATTCAGAGGGGATGACAAAGATTTAAGTATTGCAGAATAAAGGGAAACTCAAAGAACAAGAGGTGTAAGTGCAAAGTGCTAAAGAGAAAATAAGGGGACATCTGGGTAATATGCATGAGTTTAGAAAGACAGCTGTTAAGCAACTTTTTGATAACTCCAGTACATTTATCAAACTTAGGCAGCCTATAACAAGAAAAATAACTAGAGATCCTGTAGAGGTATTAGAGATAATCTGGAAATTTTATGAACATTTGTATAAAGCAGAGAAATGTGGAAATTAAGAAAGAGTATAAATGGGAATATTTAAAGAAGACTCAAGTAAGCCAAGGATAGAAGTAGATGACACTAAACAATTAACAGATAAGATAGGAAGAGATGAGATAAAAACAGTGAATTATAAATCTGCAAGGCAGTTTCAAGGAATTGATGGAATTCTTGTTAAAGTTTGGAAGCTAGGAAGGAAGAAAGTAATAAAGATCTGGAAGGTTTTAACTATATTTCAATAGGAGGGGAAGTACCAACATCCTGGAAGAAAGCTGCTGTGGCTCCTAAAGATGATAAAGGCCCATCAGACCCAGGTTTGTATAGGCCCATTTCAACTGTAAATCATGATTATAAAGTGTTTATGTCTATAACAGCTAAAGGATTTGCATAAGTGTTGCTAAAACTGACATATATGGATCAATGTGGATTGTGGAGGTGAGTAAACAGTTGACATCTTAATGCAGAGAAAGCATTTGGCAGGGTAACCTGGGATTTTGTGACTAGGACAATAGAAAGATTACCATTCCCTCATATAATAAGGTTAATTATAAGAATATATGTGGGATCAGTGGCAGAAATTAAAGTGGGAGGGTTCCTCTCTGATAAGTTGTGTCTGAACAGAGGAACCAAGCAGGGATGCCATCCATACCCTTTGTTATAAGGGACTCAGAAATTCAAAGATATAATTGGTATGGTAATCAAGGAATGTTGGTTGTACTTGTAGATGATATTATTTTGTACCTAATAAAACTAGAAAAGGGCATATGGGTGTTGTGGAACATTCTGAGACAGTTTTCAAGTCTGTTCGGGATATAAAATTAATGAAATTAAAACAAAGGCTATAGCTGTAAACTATGTAGCCACACATGAATTGGTTAAGCAATACCCATATTTATTTATTCATTCTGAAGAAGTCTTGTATTTGGAGACAAAAGCGCTCAATAAATTTTACTTTTCGTACCTGTGGAGTTTGGCTGCTTACTTCTACTTCCCTTATTATTCTTGGTTCTTGTCCTTGTGGTTTAAATACCCATATTTATACAGGCATGAGAAAATGAAGGATGTACGAGTATGGATGAAAATATCTTCTGTTACGACAGCTAAAGATATGTGGAAATATACTAAAAATATAACAGAAAAATAGGGAAAGTCGAAGCTGTTGTTCATGGATACGGAGAGCAGGATACAAGCATTGAAAATGTTTCAAGTCCCTTCAGTTTTATATATAAGTAAGGCTTTTTTTTTACCAACCAGAGGAGAAGCTGTGGACAATAATTAATAAAGGAGTTGAAGGAATTTATCTGAGAAGGGAAGAGGGCAACAATCAGTGGGGTACGTTGGTCCTTCCAAAAGAACATTGGGGTTTAGGATTACCTGATTTGAAGGGATACTTTAGAGCTGCACAGTTAAGGCTCATATATATCACAAAGGCAGTAGCTATAATTGAAACTGGAAAGGGATGATTAAATGGGGAAATTCAAGAAATACGGAGAGCTTGAGATTAGGGATGTAGACCCTGACGGACAATAACAGCATCCATACGGAATGTTATATTCATAAACAGCAGAAAGTATTCTATGAACTAAGCCAACACAAGAATGGAGAAAGGAGATTTTGCCAAAAGGGATGACTGCAATTAGCATTACAAAAAATAAACAAGAGGGGGCTAGAATTCACTGGAGAAAACTAGCAAAGGAAATAATTAACTGGAGAGAGAAATATGAGAGAATGGGAAAATATTTGGACTACAGGCTACAGACTGCCATCCCTATCAGAGATTTATAACAGACGATAGGCAAAGAAAAAGGGATAGGGGAACTTAAGTGAATGATCTGCTCAAGTAGATTTTTTTAGTTGAATCTAGAACAGAAGCCCTGTTAAAAAGGGATAATTAGTAGGGCATATAAAATAATGTACAATAACTACAGGAATCAATCAGAGGAGATTAAAAAGAGAGACTGGATAAGCAATTCGAAAGGAACAGTGCTGGCAAGAAGTCAGCGTACCAAGGCTTCCAGGACAAATTGTAGTTGTAGAGCAAAATGCCCAAAGTTAACAAATCTCACTGAGAAACCTCCTTGTAAAAGCAGATAAACTGGTGAAAATCCAACTCCAGAAACAGCAGAGAAAACGAAATCTTCTTTAATACAGAATAAAACAAGCGCTTTCGCCTGGCAATCCCAGGCTTTGTCAAGTTACAATGTTGTTCTGGCAGTGCAGTGCATTTATATTAAACTGCTGAGCCAATTAAACAATTAAAAATCACCAATTACAATAATCAGAGTCAATTAATTAAATAAAACATTCAGTCAAACTGTTTTAAAATGCTTTGCACAACTTAAAAATGCCAATTACAGCTCTCTAAAACTTGGATTTAAAACCAAAAAAATTTCTTTAAACTTTAAAATTCGAAAGGAAACAATTGGACATATGTATGGCTCCTAAGTATGCAACAAATTTTAAAAGATTTAGGATTTTTTGCTAGGAAGTGTTTTGCCTAGGTAATTTTATACCCCAAGACTCAAAAGAATTTTTTTCTCAGGTAGGTGGCAAATATTGGAGGTATGATGGGGAAGAAAGAGATAACTGGGAACAAATGTTTTGGGAGTTTAATAAGTTGGCAGACTTTAAAAATTCCATTCATAGTACTCTTGTCAGAAATATAGGGTGAGCAAATGGATGTAACTAAGGAAATTACCTTCTGAGCTGGGAATGTCTAGACACAGTAATGCCTTGTTAAGTTTAATTCTGGTGGCTGCCAAAAAGCAATTACTAGAAAATGGAAATTAAGATCTAAACTAAAATGATTTGAAGTACTGAATATTGTAACAGAGACAAAAGAACTAGACATGGTATCTTTAGAAAAGGATATGAACAAGTTATATAGAAAAAATGGAAACTGAAGGCTCAATACTTGCAGAATAATGTTTTGGAGGAGGAGTAAGGTTTTAGGTAAGGCAGGGATTGAGAAATTTATCTCATGTTAGACTGATGGCAATTATGCAGAAGAACAAATGTGATGTACAACGTTTGTAACTGGGAATACCTTGATATTGTGTGGTTTCTTTTACATAAATGTATGTTTATCTATGTCTTACATGATAATTCAAAAAGATGACATTAAAAAAAAAAATAGAATGCATCTGCTTTGGTGGTGTATCCTGGATGGCTGTTTTTTTCCAAAAGCTCCACTTCTGACTTAGTTGCTTTCTGGTGATGGTGGGTAATGTCTGGTGGGGGCTCTGGGATTGAAACAAAATTCTGTAGCCCTTGTACAGGATGACCTGTACCCAATTGCTCATGGTGGTGGGCTTCCACGTTGACAACTGGAGGGACAAGTAACTACTGACTCTGCCTCCAGAGAGAAACAGGCAAATCCTCAAGACTGCTGCTGTCACCCCTGTAGGACAGCCATGACTGAATGTTGAGATTCATGACCATATTGACTTCTACGGAAGAAGTGCTGTGCCTCAGATACCTTACATATGCACTGTTGTGTTATCCATGCCAAACCCATAGCTACAGCAAATATTTCTGAGTGTTGGAGAAGGATAGTTACAGTGATGAAACTTGATGCCAAATACAGTGAAAATTGTTCCCTTCCTGTTCCATCTTTTCCATATGTGCCTTAAACTCTGAGCCAAAAATCTCTGGAACACAAAAGGGGATACTCAAGAAAAGTGTCCTCAGTCAAATAGTAAGCTAGATCTAGGCATTGTGATACACCATGATGCCTGAAGCTGCCACCACTTCAGTCACGTAGATAATGAGGCTGACCATACAAGACAAAGTATCACAGTGGGTCTGGCAACATCATGAGATGACAACACCATATAGTGCAAGGATGACACTGCCCTCAAGCAGAATGTCAGGGATGCATATATGCACTTTCACAAGTGGCCAATAACCTTGCATTCTTCATCCCGAAAATGAACTGCAGGCTCTGTAGGGTAGGACCTTTTTGACAGCTGCTTTTTGTAACATAGTGTATCTGTTTTGACAGTCACTGGCCAGAAATCACAATCCCTGAGGGAATGCAGCACTCTGTTTGCCTTCTTTGATACAGAGGCTGCTGTAATCCACTTTATTTTAGTACCCACACAGACATCTGAGATAGGATTCCATGAAGTCTGCCCTGGAGGGCCGGAATTCCTTCTGCAGAGTCTTCTACAAGATGGACATAGTCAGTGGCTATCTCCTCTTAGCCTCATCCACTACATGAGCTTGTGGTCATTTGAGAAGCTGCAGGGGAGTCAGTGTCATCATCATCATTGTTTATATCAGGCATTGGGGTATGCTTAAGAGGGTCAAGGTTCTTCCTCTTGCGCCTGGCCCTCTTATGACTCAAAAGAAAAGGAGGAAGAACTCCTGAAGCTTGAAATGACAAGTGGAACTCCATGAAGGCCTTAGGTCCCACTTTCCAGTTCAGCAGGTTGATGGACCGGCTGGCCAACAAAAGGAACCAGGTCACAGGATGAGACCAATAAGGCAAGGGTGCCAATCGCCAATATTCCTGAATCAACATCAGAGCTAAAATCATTATTAAAGCTGGAGTCTCTAAGAGTGTCCCTACACAGCTGTAAACAGTGATGACAATACTGATGTCAAAAAGGAAGAGTTCAGCCCCAACCAAAGAGCCACACACCCTCAGCTGATACTGAAGCCACTGGCTCCACACTAAAACCACTATCAACTCCTCCGTCAATCAATCTCGCCAATCTTAGCAATCAAATTGCCAAAATGACTGAAGTTAAAAAGGAAGAAGGGGCCCACCAATGTCAGCAAGACACCCATCAATGCTGGCCTAAAATAACAGCACAAACAATGAAGCATCCAAAGACTGACAGTCTAACAAGGCAGCTGGCATGTGAATTCTAGCTCCAACTTGAAGCCCTAATGGAGCACAAAACCAACCTGACTTCTGCTGTGACATCACCATGGCCTCCAATAACTTTCTGCACTCACGTTCGATGACCAGAAGGCTAAGTGCTTGCCTTATCAGTGATGCTCTTTGTAACACTGATTCCAAAATCAGTCAGACTTTTTTTAAACAAATAAACTGGAGATGATGCCTGGCTTAAAATCAGACAGGACTCAGGAACAGCCGCTGGAAGAAATGGGGAGATGTTAACAGCAAACTTCACCACCTCTAATTAACTTCCTAAATGAAGATTCCATTACCTGATGGGCCACCTACAGTGCTAGGGGGTGATGTTTGTGGCTGTTTAACCTTTAGTTAGCTGATGGCAAAGACATGGAAGAAGACTTCCAAGACGTTAAAGATCATTGCAGGCTGCAAAGGATGGGCTCTTGAAGCTTAGTGAGAAACTGCTGACTCTACTGTCTCTTTGTGAGCAGCTAAGGCTTGCTGATGTAGGTAAAAATGGTAAAACAATAAAATCTTCTGTGCTGAAAAGATGGAATTTTTGCCTGTGGAGACATATTTTTCCCATATGGATAGCGAGGAACTCACCCCCACATTGATAAAATAGGGGCAAAGCTGAAAACAGGACATATGTTTGAGACCAGTAATTCTCTTGGTGAGGTACTTTTGTGGTCTTTCCAGCTGTTGGAAGTGTCTTGTGAGGTACATCCCAAATGAGGCAGTGTACTCTATAATGGATCTGATGAGTGATGAGTAGAGGGGCACTATAACCTCTATTTCTAGATGTGAACCCTTTAGTAATTAGATGGGCCACATAGCAGGATTTCCTAACTACTTTGGCAATATGATTGTCAAAGGAGAGATTACTATCTACCTGGGTCCCCAGATCTCTTATTACCTCTTCTGTATTAAGGGGGCTGCCATCTGTGTGGTAATTTGTGGGTGTTTTGTTTTTCCCAAACAGGATGACTATGCATTTTTTGGCATTTAGCTTGAGGCCATGACTTTGACACCAGGTGTCTGTCTCAGTAAGGCCCTTTTGGAGGATGTCCGTGTCAGCCGGACAGTCAGTTATGGCTCCCAGTTTGCAGTCATCGGCGAACTTGGTTAGCCATAGTCCTCCTGTTTGCCTGTACTTCTGAAAAGTATATGCCGAAAAGTAGGGGTCTCAGGACCGAGCCTTGCGGGACACCACTTGTGACTGGGTTTAGAGCCGGACCTGGAGCCCGCTATTCTTACCGTGTGAGTTCTGTCTGTAAGCCAGTTGGCAACCCATCTTGTGATGTAGGGGTTTATGTTCAGGCTGGTGAGTTTTTCTGTAATACCCGAGTGGGGAATGGTGTTGAAAGCCTTGGCGAGGTCAAGGTAGGCTGTGTGAACCATCTTTCCCTCGTCTATGGCCTTGGTGACTGTCTTGAAGTCAACCAGGTTTAGTAGGCATGATCTGCCCTTAACAAAGCCGAACTGGGTCGGGTCAAGTGTCTGGAGGTTCCCAATGTCTTTGTTAATGAGTTCCATGATGATACGCTCTATAGCCTTGCAGACCAGGCTAGTCAGGCTTACAGGGAGATAGTTACCAGGATCAGTTGTGGCCCCTCCTTTGTGGAGAGGAATAACCGTTGCTATGCACCATTCTATGGACACGTAGCCTGTGGAGAGGCTGAGGTTGAACAGCGTGTTTAGGTGGGGAGTTAGTTTATTCTGTAGTTCTTGCAAGAAGCAGCCTGGGACACCATCTGGTCCCATTGATGCTGTGTTTTTGGCTTTTGAAAGGGCTGGTTTCACCTGTGCATCTGTGATTTTTGGAACACTACACTTTTCCGGTATTGTTGTGGGCCCTTTTGGAGATGAGAGGGGGTGAAGTTTGCACTGAATCTATCTGCCAGGATGTTGGCAAAATCAGTAGGTTCAGTATATTTTGTGCTATTTTGCACTAGTTCAGTGCATATCTCTGAGTTGCCACTTGGATTCTTAACATAGCTAAAGAAGGCTTTGTGGTTATCTTTTGAATCCTTGGCTATTTTTCTTTCGAAGTTAGCCTTGGGTGATTTTATGAGGGACCTTAGTTTCTTACTGATACTAGTCAGGGATGTCTTTCCTTCTTGGGATTTGCTTTTTTTCTGAACTAGTTTCTTCCTTCTATTGTATAGCCTGTTTATTGCAGGGGTCCACCAAACTGGTTTCCTTCTCTTAAAGGAGTGAGTCTTGGTTTTGCTAGGGATGGCACGATCCATGCATCCTTGTAGGTGCTCATAGTGTGCATTTGTAAAGGTTTCTGCATCTTGGGCAGCATTATCCTTTAGCGTGGGGGCTGTGAAACTTACCATCTCTGTCTTAAGTAAGGTGAAGTTTGCTTTAGAAAAGTTTTTTTACTGTGGTTTCCTTAATTGGAGGTGGTGGTGGTGGGGTGTGGACATCCAGAGTGTTTAGTTTATGGTCTGATCTAACTAGTGATGGGTTGACCTCCGGTGTGGAACACCTGTCACTCATGTTGGTGATGACCAGGTCCAATATGTTTTCACCTCTGGTAGGGGAGTTTACCAGCTGATCCAGGGCATTTGAGTTGATGAATTCCAGTTAGCGCTGGGCCTGGGAATTTGTACTTGAGTAGTTTTCCCAGTGAATGGTAGGGTAATTGAAATCTGCCAATATCAGTGTGTTTGGTAGGACATTCATGTTTTCCATTGTCTCCAGAAAGTTGGAGTGGTGGTCCTGGGTCATGGAGAGTGATCTGTAGCAGGCCACAATTTGCATTGCAGATTTGCCCAATGTTAGTTGCACATGGATGACATGAGAGGTATCTTGCTGCACCAGTAACCTGGAGGTGTAGGTATCCTTGATGAATATGGATACACCCCCTCCTTTTGTGTTTCCGTCCGTGTTCTGTGGCCGAAACATGTTGTAGGAGTTGTAGCCCAGTAGTGTTGGGGTGCTCTCTGGAGCCTTGAACCAGGTTTCAGTTACTGTACAGATGGCATTCTCCATGCTGAGGAGTGCTTCAAGTGCATGCATTTTGAGATTTAAACTCCTGGCGTTGAGTAGCATAACCCTCAGTTTTTTGTTAATTGTGCTGTTTACTGAGGTGGGTTTGACTTTTGAGCCTTGCCTAAAAAAGACACTATGGGGGCAGCAAGAGCCTTGGCCAGTATTCGAAAGCCTAGGGGTGACAGGTGCAAGCCGTCTCTTGCGAAGCAATGTGGCTTGTCGAGCATGTCGTACCAGGCTGACAGACACTGGATCCCCTTTGAATGACACCAGAAGCTTAGCCAATTGTTAAAATTGATAATTTTTTCTTTATACTGAGGTATCTTTAAGGGCAGGATGCTACTCAGGGTCAGGATCATACCAGCCTGGGCTACATGATCAGAGAGCTCTTCCATGTCTCTTTTCATGTAGTCCAGGGAGGTACATCTCAGGTCATTCACACCAACATGAACAATGACAGAGTCATATCTGTACTTGTTCTGGAGTGACCTGAGTGCTTGTGTTATGTGGCGGATTCTGGCTCCCAACAGGCAGCTAACAGTAACCTTGGGAAACCAAAAACAATTTTTTTTTTTTAACAGTTAGAAAGACTATAAGGGTCATTCACATGGAACAAAATATACCTCTGTAATCTGACTTAACTAGTCAGTGTTTGTGATTCACTAGCTGATACAGAATACTTTACCTGCAGGTTTCCCCAGGGATCAGTCTGAGGCCCAGTCATATTTTCCATACTGTTTAATGTCCCAAAGTGGTAACTGCCCTCATTAAACAAAACTACATAAGCAATTGATTGCCCTCTCCTGAACTGTGATACAGCTGACAAATAACAATGAAACTGAAAAGAAACTTCAAAATGCTCTGATACCATACCTCAACAAAAAAAATAATCAAGTCAAACTCCAACAAATCAGCAGTCATGACTTTTGGTGTTTCTGAACTGATGTTTGATGTTTCTGAATGCAGTTCTGGTCCCTGCATAGCTAGCTTACCCATACGCTTCTTACATCAGTTCCTTATATGTCCAAACTCTGAAACCTTCAGATTGTTTACAGCATACAAGTGGCTCAGGCAATAAGTTCCAGGGTACTGCAACCCTCTGTGTGAATTAATGTTTTTTTTTTTTTTTTAATTCTGACCTGAAAGATTCCCATTTCTGCTGCTAGTCATGCTCCTTTTCCTCCACAGTGTTCCTCCTCTTTATCCATACTTCTACCACCTGTCCCCAAAGAAATGGCTGTGTTTGTCATACCCGTTTTGTCTTCTTCCTTTCACTGTATGCAGTGCCACCTTCCTGTGTGTGCCAGTACTACAGACTTTGCATAGTCATTGCTACATTGCAAACTCCAGTCTACATGAATTCTTTCAGCCTAATTTTTCTGTTTGAATGGCTTCAAAATCTGTTCAAAGTGATCCAGAAGTGGATTCACCTTTGCCTTAAACAATGAAAGGATTACTTCAGTATACCTGGGACCATTTATTTTACTGGCCTTTATCACTATCACTTTACATCACAAAGTATGAGCCAAGTTAAGGGTCGACTGCACACGCACACACACACACACACACACACAGTCACACATGCATACTACATCATGTGCTGTGCATTGCTCTGAATATGTTTGTTTACATCTATATGTGGATTATTTGAATTAGTGGAACATATGGAAAAGGACCTCTAACTGAAGTTCTAGAGGAGCAAAGGTAGGCAAGTGCTTCTGAACAAATACTCCGTATTAGAGTATTGACTGCTTTTGTTAGTTTATACGATGTGTTTCGTAAATCTAATGATACAGTTAAAGTTATTCATCAATACTTTACATACTTGTATGTTACATATACTTATATGTATTTCTTTATGTACATTATTAATAGCTTTAAGAATTTCTTGTATTTTTTTATCTTTTTCCCATATCACTGCCAAAGACGGTTTAGACATTTCTTTTTTAAAACCTGTTTACTTAACCCAGTTATCAAACAAATTCATAAACAAACCATTCTCAGCTCTAACAAGACTTATTTTCTGGTAGTTTACCTTTACCAGTTTCTAACCATATACTTGACTATATTAAATATCTGTTTCACCCTATCATCTGTGATTACCACAGTGATCGGATGATCTGCTTTCCATTCACAAATCAACATTAAAATTAGTGAGCTATCATCACAGAAATAAAAAAAATCTCATTTTCTCTTTTTTTTTTTTTTTTTTTTTTTTTTTACAGGGGCTGAACCTATCAACTACTAATCATGAGAATCCTGGAGAAAAAATAATGAGGAGGTGGGTAAAGGCCCAAAACCATCTACAGATTTTAAATATTGCTGTTAGAAAGTTGCATGCACTTGCTAAAGGGTACAAAGCCTGAAACTGAAACATCTAGTCATTACACAGTGAAAATTTCTTGAAGACTCAGTGATTTGCTACAAAAACACACATTTTATAATGACCAGACCAAAATACAAGGCAAAACTCTGTACATTCTGTGAAATTCTGGACAGTTGAGAACAATATGGGAAGTATTTCTCATCCACAACTCCTTATTTAAATTTACAACCTCTAAAGTCACAAACCTCAGGGAAAAGGACATGCCCCTTTGCTGGAGCTGAACAACCTCATAGTAAGAAAATATTGCAAGCTTCCAACTTGTCAACTATTTTAAGTTAACTAAGTGATTGTCAGCTTTGTGAAGTAAGACCCCCCCCCAACCTTACTCTAATGATAACATAAGCCAGCACAGTTTACCCAGCCAACAGGGATATATGGCATGAACATACTGATCAGGAATAAACCCTATGGAACAAAATTACTTAGTAACGTTTCAAACACAGTGCCTGAGTGCAACAAAATGTAAATAAAATTCAAACCTGGTAAAGAATATAAACTCAATAAACAATATAAGAATACATTGGGTCATTTGTAATAAATAATACTTAATGAGTTTATCTACTTTGAATTTAAGTATTTTATTGACTTTTCTAATGACTATTCCCATGTCAAAAACATTAGTTTCCAGATTGCTCAATTATTCACCGTAACAGTGAATTTCACCAAGCCTAACAAACTAAATGCTAAAGAATGTAAAGAAATGTCAACAACTCAGATTAAAATGGACACATTTTTATCAACTGAATTCGTATTACGACAACCAAGCCTTGTACCCAATACCCCCCAGAGCTCACATTCTAATCCTGAGAAAGATTATGCCTCTGATCACTATTTCTAAATGGTGAATGACTCAAATCTCTCCATTAGTCAATCCTACAGAGGCTTTAAGACACTTCGTAAAAGAAGAGAAGAACTTAAATGAGCCTGTGGAGCATTCATTACTTTTACAGTTTCCACAATGAAAAGATCCTTAGGCAGATATACACGAAAGACAGTTATTCAATATTTGATATTATTTTGATATTATTGATTTCAGATAACAAATATTAAAGGCACTGAGGATCTATGATACCAAGCATATCGGAAGCAGCTACAAATATCCTCCTGCATAAGACACACACAATTACAAACCCAGGCATTTGACCAGTCTCATGTGCAGAGCCATGCAAAGACTTTTCATGGAACTAATCGATAAGACCATAGGGAACCTCCAAACACTGGACCCATCTCAGTTTGGATTTGTCAGGGGCAGGTCATGGTCATGGCTCACTCAATCTGGTGGACCTTTTTGAGAAAGTCAATGAAACAACGGATGAAAGTAAAATGGTACACACTGCATACCTGGACAAAGCTTTGGACACAATCCTTCACTCAGGCATAGTAGAAAAGCTAAATATACTGGAAACAAACTCCTGTGTCATCGACTGGATTACCAACTGTCTCAGATAGGCCAAAGGAAATCAAAATAGCGGAGGTTACCTTCACAAAGAGACCAGTCACCAGTGGAGCCCCCCCTCAGAGTTCTGTGCTGGGACTCCTGTTTGGCATCTCCTTCTATGAAGTAAAAGTCAACATCAAAGAGGTCCGGCTGACTAAGTTCGCAGATGACTACAAGCTAGGAGCAGTCGGTGAACCCCCCCCAAAAACTTAGCTATCCTGCAGGGAGATCTGTCCCAGAAAAAATAACTAGTGCCAAAATAATGGACTGAAACTAAATGCCAAAAAATGCATTGCTGTATCCTTTGGGAAGTCATTTACCCCAGGGAACTACTACATTGACAATATACCCCAAGAACTGACCCAACTGTTTGGGATTTGGGCACTTATGTGGACAGTGACCTAACTTGTGACCATCATGCATCCATTATGATAAGAAAGCACTTCTATACTGCACAGCTTATAAACAAAGGAACTGTGTCTAAATCTAGGGATGTCACTGTTCCCCTTTACTCAAGCCTCATCTGACCATTCATTGAGTATAAAGCCCTATATGGCATGTATCTGTCCAGACAAATGCGGCAACTGGAATTCCAGCCAGATACTTTACTAAAAGCATACAAGGCCTAAACAATACCAGATACTTTACTAAAAGCATACAAGGCCTAAACAATACCAGATACTTTACTAAAAACATACAAGGCTTAAACAATACCAGATACTTTACTAAAAGCATACAAGGCCTAAACAATACCAGATACTTTACTAAAAGCATACAAGGCCTAAACAATACCAAATACTTTACTAAAAGCATACAAGGCCTAAACAATACCAGATACTTTACTAAAAACATACAAGGCCTAAACTATATGTCCTACATGGAGAGATTTAAAGCAGTGCGACTATACTCAGTATCCTACAGACTGCTAAGCGGTAACCTGCATCCAGCATACAAAGCATTATCCAACCCAATCATGATGGATTTAATGCACATCAATAAGTCAGATGACATAAGAAATACTCAATTTAGGAGTCTAAACCTCTTCTGCAACATCAACAGAACAGTTTGGAGGGACAGGCATATATTTTAGAGGATATCACTGCTCTGAAACAGACTCATCATCCACATAAAATAAAGCTCATCCCTGTCCATAGTCAAGTGCAAACTGGATCTATGGATGAACATTAGAAGACTTACTCCTGTCCCTGTACAACTAATGGACAGAGGCAGTCTCTAAACAATTTTTTCCATACATGGGTCCCCTCAAATTATCTATGGTATGATCCCAGTTATTCTCAAAAGGGGTAATACATATAATTATCAGCCATAGTATGGGCAAGGCCATCTAACACCAACTAGGACAGGTTAATTCAAGCACCAAAAGGGAAACTGGAAAGGTTTAATATGGCCCCAAGGGTAGCTAGTCCAGTACTTACCTATGATGACAGAGGACTCACAGAAGATAGGGAAATCTCCTTTTGTAGGAAAGTTCACTTGCTAACATTACTCCTTTTCTATGGGCAGCATGAACAACACTGATACAAACTTGTGTTTTTAGATTCCCTGACTGAATCATTTTTACTAAGAACTAGACTGAGAATTCAACTACTACCTTCTATCAAAGCCCTTTTCCTTCAACTATCCCGATTAATGATTCTTCATTGATCACTTGGAGTTCTTAAAACTGCCTTGAGCAGGATGAAATACATCTTCATCCCCACATTCTTCTTACATAGCAGTCTTTAAATGTGCCATTTTTTTAAACCTGTCTTCAGCCAAAGTTTGTCCTCCCTAGCATCTGCATCTATGGACATGCAGAAGGTATCAATATACCAATTGTTACATTCTGTCCTAAACAACTATCATCTACAAGATGATGATGGAGTCCCACTCTTCGCATTAACATATACTCCACTCATTGAGGGGCATTCCTCCCAACATTAATTTAAATTACTAACCTTTTTTGTGAGACCCAGCTAACAAAGAATAAATGAATAAATATGTAACACTGTAGTTGTTGTGTAGGTATTGGGTATCAGGCTTACCTAAGATGGCCTTTTTCACAGTGTGAAAGGGCACAGAAATACTTGTCTCAGCATAGTGGTAGCTCTTAATGGTTGCTCTACCATTCAACTCCTGAACCTTACCATTTCTCATGACTTCTACATCCTTAACTGCTTTTCCCTCTGTCACTCTTCACACAACTTAATTCAATTAGAAAAATAAATATCTATCATGAGTGTCAATTTTAAAACTGCTATGATTTTACCTTTCGTGAAGTATGATAGGCATTTGAAAAACATAACACGTCATAATTTTGATCTAACCATCAAGAATGTTCCCCCAAACAATTTTTTGGTGATAAGCATTTATCTGTGTATAAAGGAAAAGTAATCTTAAAGACAAACTTGAAAGTAATAAGTCTACCTCCTACTCACATACTGTTAGAAAATGTGGCTGCTGCAGGATATAAAAAGACCATTAGTTGTGATGGACATTATAATTGTGGAACAAAAGGGGTGATTTATATCACCTCTTGAATATCCTGTGATAGTCTTTATGTGGAGGAAGACAGAACGCCTACTGAAAAGATTTATGAGCATAGCTATAGTATGAAAAAACAAAAATTCAACTAATGCCTTTGCTAAGCATGCAAAGCAATGTTATCAGTTTCAAAAAGTCAGATTTTTGTATTGGAACAAGTTCCTTAGCCAGTATGAGGTGGAAATTGTGAAAATATGATTGACTACAAGAAGTTACTGTGGTACTTGAGATTAAATTTCTGGGTACGCCCAGGTTTAAATGAGGACATATCTATTAATTATGTGATAAATGAGGGCTGACAAACTATGGAACACTTTTTGCTTAGTACAAGTTTTTACACATTTTGTTTGGCATGCACTTTTAAGTCTATAGTCACATGATTTGTTGATCACATCATTTATATGGATATTTAAAAGTTTGTACAGCACTGCGTGTTTCCATTCTGAAGCCTCTAATAAAAGTGAGATGAAATTGCTCATTTTCACTGGAAAACATTTTGACAGCATTCTTTTTGTTTATACATCTGTAACTATATTCATGCCTCTCAACTGTTAAGATTTTCACAAAATGTCCATTTTATTGCCTCATATTTTTGGTCTATTCCTCATAAAATTTTGTTTTTCTGGCAAACTATTGAGGATTGACATCAAAAAATAATGACAGACATTTGAGTTTCAGGCTTCATGCACTTCAGAAAATTCACGTTAATGCAAAACCTATTATTCTATCAACTTTCTAAATTTGTAAGAGTATATTTAAAAATTGTCCCCAGTTTTGGACCTTTGTAACCTCATTACTTATGTTTTTTTCCAGATTTCTTGCTTTAAGAGGTTGAGAGGTATGACTCTACACACACTAATTTTATTTGGAGAGAACCAATGTCAGGTGATGTACTTGGCTGCAAGATACATGCCACAGAAAAATGACTCTGCATTGATTGAAAAGACATGACCTAAGCCCCCAAAAGATACGTAGGCACCCCTGATTTCTCATAATTCTCACTTCACAGTTAGTGGGCTATCATTAAGTGTTGATGCTACATTATTTCATCCTTAATGTAACACTGACAAAATGAGTATATAAAATTAACAGTGCTATTTATTTTAAACAAGGAAGGTACTTTTTCTTGCCGCTTGCTATGAGAAGAAACACTTTCCATTAAACATAGACTGTCGAGGTTTGTCTGCTACTTACAGATTAAAGAACTTCTGCTTTTCACCTGGGGGGAAATAAAAACTTGCCTGATGCATCCACTTAGTATTCAGAGCCATTATTTCACTATAAAAACATTCCATTTTCTCAGCTGTAGTTTGTGTTTTGAATTAATTTGTAAGGAATAATCAGCCTTCTAATAAAGGCAGCTGCTTAATTCTGATTTCTTATTTCCATATCACAGGGTATTCTACATAATTTTTAATGTTTTTGTCTGCAGTAATCAACTGATTAGGCAATCATTTTAGATGGAAAAAAATACCTGCATGAACTAATCTGAAAATTATTTAAGAAGACATTGTAAATTCTTTTAGTAAATTTCTAGTGTCTTACGCCAATCTAAGAACAGTACAGTAGTAACTGTCTTCGGAAGGTAGACTGCCAACTTAAATGCTGGGTGTGGCCTACACCAGAACTCGCACAGCGACAGACTGCGAACAAATGTACTGCAAATTAACACCAGCAGGGAAAACAAAATTAAGCTAGAGAGATATATCATCTTAGTGAAGTCCAAGGATGTTAATAACTAAACCTAAGAATGAGGACTGGACAGCAGCTGCCAAGTCACACTGCCTTATTTTTATCTGGGTGTTTTCCTGTTAGGCTGAATAGTAGATAACCATTGATGTATGTTACACAGGCATCCTGGACATTCAGTTCAGGAATCGAACATTCTTTAGAAAGGAAAAACAAAATTATCTAAGTGCCAGTTCACCCCACTGCTATCACACCCTGGATGCCAGATGCAATTCAACCAGAATAATATACCTGACCTTCAGTAGTATTAAAGGCAGTACACGAGTATTTGATAACTTGGAGAAAAAAGTAAAGCACATTAATACCTCTCAAAGGTGATGTCAAAAACTGCCTGGCAGACATGCGCTGGTGGAAATTAATCTTTGTCAACTGGTGGGAAATAATCTCTGTCATCTCGGAAACAGAGTCCAATTGTGTGTTTTTATACATTTTATTTTCTGAGAGTTAGAGGATACACTGAAGCATCTAGGAAGCAGAAAGGACCTAAGATGCTTCATATAAACCCTTGCAATCATTAATTATCTTTACTGCAGATTAGTACACATGTCCATTTAGAATGTATTAACATCTCCCCAGAAACACACACATAATATGCCAAGACATAAACAGATTTTTGATTATGGATGTTTACATTAATGACCAAAGTTTGCATTAAGACCTATCAATGGGCTCCATTAGCTTGCGCCACTGACCTCCCTGCTCTCACGTCTAATGACAAGTCCATTTATTTAAGCCATTCAGACTTTTGTTTCTACCACTCCTACTGCAACATATGTCCAACTGTGTTTCCCCATCTAGCAACTGGATACAAGGTCAAAACTTTTACTAGACTAATACAGCATCTGAATTGTCTAAACATAGTAAGGCCTTGCTAAGTTTAATTCTGCTAACTTACTAGAAAATAGAAATCAAGGTCTAAACCAACTGTATTTGAAGTACTGAATGTTGTAACAGAGATAAAATAACTGGAAGTGGGATCTATAGAAGGACAGCAGCAAATTAAATAGAAATAAATGGGAACTGTATTCCTCTTTGGATGTTGTTTTTTTTTTCTTATGTTTCTCACATGCTGATTTGCAATGTATGTTACTTAGTAAAAACTTTTGTTTGTCCAGCTGTTAAAGGACATCGTGAAGGGTTACTTCAAAGACAGGATGGCACCTTCTCCTAAGAGGGTCTATATTATATGAACAAAAGTTCATAATGTTAAACACTGTAAAAGAGCGAAAATGCCAGACCTCGAAATCCTTATTGTGGGAGGTGCAGCCCCCCACACCTCCCACTAAACATATATACCAACTCCGAGATCGCACTACAGTGAGGAAAGGGCAAATATTGCGATCTTCACTGTACTGCGATTCCGCGAAAAGCACTTCAAGGTCCTGCATTTTCGCTCTTCAGAGCATTCAACATTATGAACTTTCATTCATATAATATAGACCATCCTAAGATAACAGATGTGAATGAAACGGCACTGGAATGCAATGGTCACAAACTTTTTAAGGCCCATTTGGGATGCAAGTAAAGAAGAAACAGATATGAAGGTACTGGGACAAACTCTTACTGTTATGATGGGTGTGGGGCTAGCTGGTTTATGACCAGTCTCTTTAGCAACAATGAAGTCACACAAGGACTTTGGCTATACAACTGTGACTTAATGAAACGTTGACAGACTAGTGTGAAGTTGCTGTGAGAACATCCTATCTATGGAAATTAGCTAGTTATTTTAAGGTTCATTACTCCTTGTAACAGCTACTTAGGAAATTTAGAGAGCTGGAGTTGGACTTTTCTGTAGGCAGTCTATTTTTGTTTATTGTACTTTACTTTAATCTTTGTGTTCCAACCTAAGTATATTTTATTTGGTATTTGGGGTACTTTGTTATTTAAGTAAAATCCATTTTAATTATCTTTAAGCTATTGTGGTTAGCATTTATTTATTACAAGAGTATTTATGCACTGTTGCTTAATTGAGAAGAGGGCAAACCACTTACACTGAGGAATAACACACTGAAAGGGCCATATCTTTGAGACTCCTTCAGTCAACTGCCTGTGAAAGAGCTATCAAGTGGCACAATCAGAGTATACCAGTAACTGGAAGTCTCTGCCTTTCTTCAGAGTGGTGGCACTACTACCAGGCCCAGAAAGAAAGCTGTGTGGAATTGGAGGATTCAATAGCCTTCCCTGGAAATTGTATGCATGTGTGTGAATATGAAAAAATAATACTCTGAGTGAAAGGCAGTTACTGTGGACAGAGGGGTGCTGGGAGGCATTGGTTCACTGAGAGAGGGATGTGGCTGTGCAAGTGAACAGTGTGCAGTCTAATTTGGGTGTGGAGGTTGGAGACCCTGAGCCAGGACAGTAGTGCACTCCCTCTATGTTCTTACTGCCAAGGTTGTGTTTTGTGGATTATTGACTGAAACAGACAGGGTTACAGCAACTACTTCACATTTAGTGGCATTAGTTGTCATGAGGTTATCACACTAAGCTTTGAAAGAAGGGCTGACAAAGAAAAAAACTATTGATACTAATAAAGGAGAAAAAGCAACCTTGATCCACTGACATGCTGCTGTTACATTACAGTTTATTTGGAATGTCATCAAACAGATCAGTTTTTGATGCAGTGGGGACAATAGATGAGCTAAGCTAATTATATCCAAAATCATACTGTAGGATGCTACCAAGAAAATGTCAGTATTGTCTTTAGCTATGCTTAATGTGTTGCTTAGCCTGTGGTCTCCGATACAATAACACTGTAATGCAGGTCCAGACTACCATGATTGTTTCTTCTGTCTGTAAGGGAAAACTATGACTGTGAATGGTTCCCAACACAGAATTAAAACAACAAATGACAAAGTAAACTCTAATTACATTGAGGGGAACAAGATCGGCTGGAGGTTAGTGGTACATGGAGGAAAAACTATATGTAACTATATGTATGCATACATGGATACAGCTAGACTTCTACATATATTTATGTGCAAACACACAAACATATATACATACATATATATATACATACATATATATATATATATATATATATATATATATATATAATATATCTATAGGTCTACTTCAGTAGACCAACCTCTCACTTACCCGACTCAGACTTGGCTGAGACAAAAGGACCGACAACTTCAGAAGACCGACATCTGGAACACCGACTTTTCACGTGAGGTAAGTAACCCACTTGGCCATCTTGAATAAAAAACTAAACCAAACAAAATGAAACCCACCGATGGGGGGCTTTGCCCCCCACTCCCCTAACTAAATATACCAACTCCGAGATCTCACAACCACATGGGGTAAGGGGCAAAGTTCAACAGGACGGCCAACCGGTTACTCACCTCGCATGAACAGTCGATCTTCTAAAGTTGTCGGTCATTTCATCTCGGCAAAGTCAATGTTGGGTAAGTGAGAAGTCGAGCTACTGAAGTAGACCCATATATATATATATATATATATATATATATATATATATATATATATATAGATATAGATAGATATAGATATCGATAGAAAAACATGATGTAAGAAGGGACAACTCAAATGAAAAATGCATGTTAAGAATAATCTGAATTAATGCCTTTCACACAAAATGATCCTCTTGATACTGTGTCGAAAAACTGATATAGAGAAAGTTATGGAGCTCCTTAATTGCTGCCACATCAACCTGGAGGAACAGTCTTGTTGGCCAAAGAAAGGCATGCTTGAAACAGTCAGGAGTACAACCTGCTCTAAAAGCTGCACTCTTTGACCTTGCATTTGGAAAAAGGATCACAGATTTAGAAAAAGCAACTACTTGGAAGCAACAGTTTACCAAAACATGTTTTTTTGTGAATCTGAATATACAATCCAAACTATTAATGATGATTATTGTTGGAGACAATGTGAAAAATACTGTAACAAACATACACAAGGGTGAAAGAAACATCAAAACTGCCATCAATAAATCAACAAAGATTTAATTAAAAGCAGAGTTATTGCATAAATACTTCTGCACATTTTTAGAAGACAAAAATTAAGGGACATATAATACAGCCTAGATTACGGAAATTGGTTACAGTCTATTCACAAAAGACTAGGCCGTGATCAAACTTCCAAAGGAAAGGTGCAGATGACGATGGGGGCTTAAGAGAACTCAACTTAGAATTTGTAAGCAATTAAGAGAGCGAGTGAGGATATTGAAGAGTAGACAGAACACACCTGTTTGATTCCTTTTCAGAAAAGACACAGTCTAGACATCATCAACCTGTCAACTGTAGCTCCATTGTGGAGAAAACTATGGATTAAATTACTGAATAAATAATTTTAGGATATCTGGAAAGTAACAAAAAGCGGATCTAAGGCAGCACAGATAACAGGAAGTATGATGCCCAATAAATCTAATCAAGTAGGATATAAATAAAAAAATGCTACATAAAAAGGATATAAATAAAAAATGCTACAGAAAAAGGATATAAATAAAAAATGCTACAGAAAAAGGTTTGACTGGAGTGGCTCTAGACAGTAATTAAAGCAAAGAGATTCATTTTGCTCAAGAAGGTCAGATTTAACGTTACCTAGGTGTAACTTTAAATCAAACGTACCTAAATTAATAAGAAAGTCTTGTTTTCATAGTAAAGAACATATATAGACATTTCTTTTAGGATCTCTGTTTTTTTTTTCTTTTTCTTTTTTTGTTTTTAAGATCCTTTATTAAACTAGATGTATTACAGATGTTTGTCTTTTCAATTTCCTGCTTTTTCCACATTATTGATATAGCATGCTGAAACACGAACTAGAAAAATAAATTCATAATTTCCCGACATTTTTGATTGCATCTTTATTATTCTTTACACTAGATGCTAAATTCTAATATTAAATCAGATGTACTTTTCTAAAATGTTAAGCTAGAATCTGACTAATGGAATAAAAACACAGGTTTCTGCACTATTTTCAACTTTTGTCTTTAACTTCAGTGAAGAAACAATCACTCAAACCTAAATTATTTTAAGGCACTGCATTGTTTTTGCAAGTGCAAGGATATACTATTTATTAATAAATGAAACAAATATATAGTTTGTGATAATTTCTAAATATTTTAACACAGTCTATGTGTCAAAGTTATTCATGTATGTGGATTAATCAATATTTTGGGAGCTGTCTCTCTATTCTATTTATTGGGACTTCAAATGCACAGACATTTTTCAGTGAGCCATGGAAGTAAACAATACACAGTTCAACTCTATATAAACAATGGATGAAACAGGAACACACTTCAATGTAGCTGTGTAAAAGGTTTCATTGTACATAATATCTGTAAATGAAGACATTTAACTGTACTTGTTTTTTTTTCTGCTTATGCACAAAGACAGACAAAATACACAGTCAGTAAGAACAGTACACTCTGTACAGGTTATCTCTTAAATCCCAGGAACAGCACCAGTTAGTCTGTTAAAAGTGAAGGTACATCAAACATGAGAATGAGAATTATTATGTAGCTACAGAGAGTTATTAAAAGACATTGATTATGGGCTGTATGTGGGGGAAGGTTATACCCTTTGCAGGGTTAATTAGTACAGCTTATGGGTTAGTGTGATTTTGAAAAAAAAAAGCAAAGACTGCTAAAAAGAACAGATAGATACTTTATTATTCCAAACTCAATAAAAATTCAGTAAGCATTTTTGTCTTTTACTATACCAAAGACCTAATCAGGCATTTTTTCAAATAAAAACATAAATCACATGACAAAATATGGCCAATAAAATCATTGTTTCAATCTTCTTGATTTTAAAATACATGTATAATTAATAGCTCTATTTAACACTGGATTCACTTAACCATTTAATAAAAACTGTCATCTTAATTATTTTACTTCTACTAAAGTTTCTACATCATCCCTCTAATCCCCTTGTGAAACATATCCAAAACAATAACAAACCTTTACAGTTTTTGCAATTTCATTTGTGCTTTTTAAAGCATTAACATCTCTAGTTTTCAAAGCATCCTAGTAGTCTTCCCAATATGTTGTACAAGATATACCACAGTCTTACAATTACAATATCCAAGGATTTTTTCCTATAATGTTATGTTATCCTACATGCACAGTTGGCTATACTGTTCAGTAATCAAGTTAAAACCTGAGAGATGGTTATAGATGCTAATAATTTACAGGAAAAATGTTTCAGAGTTTAGATATGCATAAGAAGATGACCCATCTTCAAATCAATTAACAGATGAAATTATCTATTAGGATGCAGACAGACTATAGCAAAGGATTCCTGTTAGGGATAGTGCACTTGGCTTAACTCCATGCCTCACTACACGTCCAAGGTGATGATTTAGTCACAGTATCTGCACACTATGCCTGTATAGGAAAGACGTTTGGCTCCACTTTTCTTTAATTAGTTGACATTGACTTTGTCTGAAATTCATTCTCCCCCTCTATGAAAGCTTTCAAAAACATGTCCATTCTTATTTAAGTGAATCTTAGACTACGTAAAAGGTATTTAACTAGTATATCAATTATCATATTTAACTAGTATATCAATTATCACCTATGTGGTATGGAATGTCACACATCTAGCAGCCTGCACACATCTTACATTCTAGAGCTTTTTCTGAAAAATAAACATAAAAAGCATAAAATGAACATTAAAAGGTATTAAAACTATGCAAACAGCAATGTTATCAGTAAGAAGTGTTCTTTGCAGTGACAATAGTGCATTCATAGTATTTTCCAGAAATACTGCAATATATTATATTACACTGGACATAAACCCCAAGTTATATTTTTTTTAAAAAATTTTTCTAAACTTTCACAAACAATTTTTCATATCTTGGAAACTATACAGCCTACACATATATTGTTGGAACATTTTTGTTAACCAGACATAAGCTTTCAAAAGACAAGAAATTCCTCTGAAAGTGCATGTTTATTCAGGCATGTACAGAAATATGAAAAATGTATGTTTACTTGCATAATTAGCAATACAAACACCATTGGATATCTCTCAGGATGAGCAACATGTAGTGTAAATATCAGCAACCGTTTTCTTCAACATCTAAGGTTTCACCTAATGTCATGCAATGGTTTGTAAGCCACTTTTTTTTTGTCTGAAGTATTAAGTACACATGGAAATATTGCTTATTTTTCATAATTATAAACAACTACAAAATTTCCAGTATAACGTGATATAAACCAGCAATTTTAGTAAATTGTCCTATCTCCCACGTTGGTGTTTCACACCATCCACCTCAATAAACTGTAGGGCTCTCAGTTATAAAAATATGAGCAAAAATATGAAAATATGAATAAAATGGCAAAAGAAGATTAATTTAGCCCCTTTATCCAATGCAGGACTTCCTAGACTTAGAGCGTTTTTTTTAATAACTCCTTTCCCTTTAAAATACTGTTGTTTATTACCTAGCAAGTCATTTAACTAACAAAACCAGACCAAAAATGTTCTGGGTGCTAAGGCGGTATGGGTGTAAAAGTACAGTTTTGTACCTACCATAAATGTAGATGTTCGAGTGTATACACTGCTGCAGTCATTACACTTGGGTTATCCTGCCGTCAGGCGGTCCCTCAGTCAGCCTGAGTTCCAAAGTCTTGGTCCGGCGTCGGTTGCTGTCGCTTCTTCCCTGACGTCAGTGTGACAGGGGTATATAAGATGCAGCCGATGCCATTTTCTTCAGTTTTTCTTGCCCCAGATGTCAGGTGCCCCCAAAAAGGTAGGCCATGCAAATTGCTAATAAAACATTCATATGAAAAGCAAACAACAACTTTCAGTTACCAGCAAATACTCCCTATAGATAGTAAAGGGTAGAAGATCTAGGTACGTAACAGCAAGTAAGAGGGGAAGGAAGGAGGGTAACCTGGACTGCAGCAGTGTTTACACTCGAACATCTACATTTATGGTAGGTACAAAACTGTACTATGTTCATCGTGTTACAATGCTGCAGTCATTACACCTGGGTAGAATCCCAAAGCTGAGGAAGGGTGGCTGGTTCTATAAGGCATTAGGGGTGGCTATAAGGCCCTGCAGCCCTGCAGTGGCGAAGCCAGCTCTGGATTTAGAGTATAGAGGCAGATGGTAACGCTTGGTGAAGGTATGTACAGAACTCCAAGTTGCCGTTTCCAAAATATCCTTAGTAGGTACTCCCCTGAGGTAGGCAGTTGAAGTGGCTGTTGCCCTGGTGGAGTGAGATCTAATGCTGCTAGGTACAGGTTTCCCATGGTGTGTATAGCAGAAGTGTATACAGTGTCCTATCCATTTTGAAATAGTCTGTTTTGAAATGGCTTTTCCCTGTGCTCCTGCAGCATATGTTACCAATAATTGCTCAGATTTTCTGAAAGCTTTGGTTTTGTCCAAGTAGAAGCGTAACTGCCTGTGTATGTCCAAAGAATGCAGTAGTCTCTCCCCTTTATTCTGTGGTTTTGGATAAAAAGTTGGCAAGTGAATAGTTTGGTTTAGAGCCACACTTCATACCACCTTTGGCATAAACGTAGGGTTAGTTCTTAAAGACACCCTGTCTTGGTGGAAAATGAGGAAAGGTTCCACTGCCATTAGTGCCTGTAATTCTGAAACTCTTCGTGCTGATGTTATTGCCAGGAGCAGAGCAGTTTTCCAAGAGATATATTTTAAATCTGCTGTGTTAGCTGGCTCAAAAGGAGGTAAAGTAAATTTTTCCAACACGAAGTTAAGGTCCCAAGTTGGAGTAGGTGCTCTACGGGGCAGTCTTATGTTTTTAGCCCCTCTGAGGTACTGTTTTAGCAAAGGATTAGAGAAAATTGGTGGATCCGTGTTGTAATGAGCAGAGATGGCAGAGGCGTGGATCTTGATGGATGAAAAGAAGAGGCCTTTCTCCAGCATCTCAGTTAAATATTGTAGTATCTGAGGAATGTTTGGGACAAGAGGGTAAAGCCTGTGAGCCTGGTTCCAGGCACAGAATCTCTTTCATTTATCCAAATAGGCTTTCCTGGTACTAGGCCTTCTGGCCTCCAGAATGACATCCATGACAGCTTTGGAGAGAGGCATTGCTTGCTTGACTAAGGAATCTTCCATGCAGCTAGGTTTAAGGTTTTTAGCTGGCTGTGAAGTATCTGATTGTTGTGCTGAGTCAGCAGATGTGGGATTTGAGGCAAAATCCAGGGTGGTCCTTGTGCTAAGTTCTTTAAGACTGGGTACCAGTGCTGGCGTGGCCAGTCTGGTGCAAATAGGATCATCTTTGGCTCTTCTTGCCTGGCTTTTATAAGTACCTTTGGAAGGAGAGGTAGTGGTGGGAAAGCATATACTTGTAGGTTTTTCCAGCTGAATGAGAGGGCATCCACTTTCCATGCTTGTGGATGGTAAGTCCTTGTGCAGAATTTCTGTAGCTGGCAGTTCATTGGGGATGCAAACAGATCTATTTCCGGGCTCCCCCATTTCTGTGTTATCATTCTGAATATTTGTGGAGTCAATTCCCATTCGTGGGGATCCATGATGTTTCTGCTTAAGTCATCTGCCACTGTGTTTTGCTCTCCTGGCAGGAATTGTGCTTGCAGATGAACTTGATAGTTTAGAGCTGTGTTCCACAAGGTCATGGCTTGTCTGCAAAGGGGGTAGGAGTGAGTGCCCCCTTGCTTGTTTATGTACCACATAACTGTGGTGTTGTCTGTCTTTAGTACTAGTTGTCCTGGATGCAACAGGTCCTTGAAAGCTATAAAGGCATTTTGTACAGCTAACATCTCTTTTTGATTGATGTGAAGATGCCTTTGTTCTGCGGGCCACTTGCCCTGAATACATTTTCCTGCCATGTGTGCACTCCAGGCGTAATCCAATGCATCTGTTGTCAGTGTTTGCCTGGCTGTGGGTTGAGTAAAATGCTGTCCCTTGTTGAGGTGTAGTGAAGTGTGGTGAAGTAGAACAGAAATGGATTATATTACTTCAAGCAGACAAGCCCCCAGGATTGAATAATGCTGTCTCTCTGAAACCTTTTTTAAAATCTAGACCACTAAAACATTAAATAGATATTGTTTTATGTGTTGATTTTTTTTATATATGTTATGTGTATTATAGGATACTGAAACTGTTTTTAACAGGATTTAAGGTAGTTAGTTGTATATTTGGTGCACTTGAATTAATTAATCAATCAGATGATGTCATAGAAAAGTATTATTTGATTGGATGTAGTTGGTTTAAAAAACAATGCTTTAACTGTTTTTAATGAGTCTGAAGAAGTGATCAGCTGTTTTAGATCGTGAAAGCGCTTACTCTTGTTTTTTATTAAAGAACATTTTGCTGAAAGTGAATGTATATTTGGATTTTCTGCTGAAAGTGAATGTATATTTGGATTTACCAACCGTGGTCAACCTGTTTAACTTTTCTTTTAATACCTGTTCATCTCCCCATTTACAATTGATTTGTTCTGATATTTAACCCTGCAATAAAGCAGGGTTGCTGTTATGTTCTACTTTAAAGTGGGCAGAAATGATTTTATCTTCTCTCATATCTTTTATGTCCCTTAAATGCTCCAAAAATCTAGTACGGAACATCCTTTTTGTTTCCCCAATATAAAATAAATCACATGGGCAAATTAAAACATATATATAACCCCTTTACTATCACATGTATATACCCCTCTAGATATAAATGTAACATTACTAATATGCTAAAAAAACTGACAACATGAGAACAAATCATTTTACACATTTAAAAGTCCCAAAACTCATTAAGGGCCTTTGTATATCAGTCAATGGCATCGCAAAAGCCCCATGGACTAACATATCCTTTATACTTTTACCCTTTGTATAAGACAAAGAGGGGTAATTAGGTAGTAAATTTGCCAAAAATTTATCTTGCAACAAAAATTTTCAATAACCTTTAACCATACTTACAGTTTCTTCACTTTTGATATTATACATAGACACAAAAAATACTTATTATTTTTTATGTTGCTTAGATATGATACCCTGAGGTTTTATAATACCCCTTTCATTCTCAAATGTATTATTTTGAACCACACCATTCATAACTGTATACTTTGCCTCTTTCACCATAGCTGAATCATATCCCCTTTCTAAGAACATTTCAGCTGATTTTATTTCCCGTCTCAAAATGTTCCTATCCTTACAGATCATAGACAAACACAAAAATTCCCCACAAAGGAGAGCTGCCAATAAATGGGGAGGATGGCAGCTAGAGGTATGGAGGTACTAACTATCATCCAAAAACTTCCTGTGTACATCAGTAGCAATGGAACCGTCAATTCCTACCCTGTAAAATTAAATCCAAATGTACTACTTTTTTTCTTTGTTGTAATCCGTCAAAAAACAAACCAAAGGGATTCTGATGTAAACCGGCAACAAAATTAACTACTCTATCTTGACCCCCCCCCCTTACAAATAAAAATCAAATCATTTATATATCTAAAATAAAAACATATGCACTCCTTCATAAACTCTTACCTAAATAAAAATGAAATTTCAAAAAAGGCCATAAACAAATTGGCATATACGGGGACAAAGGGAGTCCTCATGGTCGTTCCTTGTTTCTGTTTGAACATTTGATTATTATAACAAAAGTAATTATTTTTTAAACAAAACTCTACTAGTTCCACTATAAAATTAGAAATTGGATTATCCCCTAAAAAATAAGAAATAGCCCTCAGTCCATCCACATGTTTAATAGAAGTGTACAGGCTTTTTACATCTAATACTACCCAATACATGTCTTTGTCACAAAACTATTGGGAACATTTTTTTTCAAAAATCAAAACTGTCCTGTATATAATAAGATGATGTTCTTTGAACATAAGGAAATAATAACCCATGTAGTAAAAGACCCACATTATGAAGAAAATATTTGCAAGCAGAAATAATAGGTCTGCCTGTAGGATCAGTCATACTTTTATGTATTTTGGGCAAACGCAAAAAAACAGCCATTTTTTTCTTTTAAATCTCTTCTAGTGAAATAGCCCAATCTAACACCCTTTTCCAATAATTCTTCATACTCTTTCAAAGCTGTCTCAAATGTTTTTTTCTCACATATTTCATAAACATCCTGATCAGCGAGATGATCCATGCACATTTTATGATATTGCAGTGTGCTCATTATTACTATTTTGTTGCCCTTGTCCGCTGGTTTAATCACAAGGTCCTTCCTATTCTGTAACTCCTTTAATAACTTCCACTCATTAAGTGTTAAATTGTATATAATCTTCCCCTTGTTACTTAAAACCTCTTCACAAATATTCTCCCCTTCAAAATTTACCATAGAATTAAAATGTGATGCATATTCATTTGCAAACGGGGGAATAAACTTGTTTAGCACGAGAATATTTGATGTATTTATAGTGCAGTAAGCATTCACATTATCAACAAATATTTCATCCATCTCTTCATAACATGTATGTAAACTATCCTCTGATATTTCATTTTCAAAACTGGAAACATCACAACTGAGCAAAAAAACACTTCAAATGCAATTTTTGAACAAGCTTAAAAACTTCTTGTTTAATTATATGAGCCCTAGGAATAACAGTAGGTACAAACTTAAGACCTAAATTTAAAACTGTTTTTCAGATAAAACACCATTAGATAATTTTACTACCATATTACAATTTACAGATTCATTAACGTTACTATCATTTGAATTTCTTACTGTTAAAGTGTTCATTTCTATAGTCCCTTTTGTAGAATCTGTTTGCATTGTTCCTGCCTCTCTTTTGTCCCTGCCATTGTTGGTGCTGGTCCCCTCTGTTCCGAAAGTGGCGTTGAAAATCCTCAGTTTGTTGAGGAGGAGGTAAAGGTGGAAACTCATTGTCCAAACTCTCGTACCATTTTGACTGACTAGGCCTTTCAGAAGACACAAAGAAAACAGAGGACACCTTCTTCAAACCTACGTTCCTTCGCTGATGTTTCTTTCGCTAATTGGGCAAAGCCACAAATGCCTGCCCCCCTTTGTAGTCACCAACATCATGTAAAAGTTTTGTTTTTTAAATTCAACTAACACCTCTTCCAAAGCAGACAACTTAGTATTGACCCTATCTAAAAAAAAACTGTTCCCATTAGTTGCTCCTAAAGAAGCACTGATGGTATTCGATAGGGTCGCCAGTTCCTGCTTCAATTTATTGTGTATAAATTGATCTCTTTCCTTCAAAATGTGCAACCATTCCTTCACACATTTATGTGAAGCAGCTAACCAGTGTTCTTTAAACTGTTTGTCCACAGGGCAGTTATCGTTGAATGGAGAACTTGGACTTTTATAAAGTGAAGGCCCCTTGGTGTAACATTAAGCTCAATATAGCACTGCAACCCCAACATATTGAAATAAACCTTTGTTTCTTTTTCCAACAGTTTTTCAAATCTTTTACAAAGCTCTCTCTTGTCTGTGGGTATAGCACTCAAAGTCTGTCCCACAAACAGAAACGGGTTAGACGCCCGCTTAGATCTTTCAGTAATACATTTATCATGAAGTTGACTCATATTCTGACTTACAGGACGACCATCATTTGGTACAGCAGACCCAGCTTGTGAACCACTCAGAAATTGTTCAATAGTCCTCTGGGCTCCTGAAAGGGAACCTATCCCACCAACTGGCCCCAATGCAGAAAAATGCAGAGGTGGACTCCTCACGGAACATTCTCATTTGGATCCGAAGACATAATAATAAAACAACAGCACCACCTTCACTCCAAAATACTTTCCTAGAAGGTGGTTTCACCGAGGCACTAGAATTAGTGAATAAAAGTTTTAATTGCTGTGGAACTGCACTATTTTTTTTTTATTTTTGCTGTTTCTACATTCCATTTGGATTTTTTCCATTGTTGAAGCATACAGGTATAAAGCCTGACTACTGCCCAGGTGACCAGCAGTCCACACAACTGATGGCACTGGCATCGAGAATTGGTAGGGCTCATCCTGGAGGAGGCTCCCAGATGGCTATGTCTGCCAATCCAGTGTTGTGGGATGGAAGTCGCATTCATCAACCAATATAACAATTCAGTTAGTAAGCAGCTAATTAAACTTCTGCTGCAGCAATGCTCACTTCTGTTTAATACACAGCTTAACTATACTGGAAAAATCTCTCCTTTTTCTACACTATTCATTCACTCTTTTAAAACAAACAGTAGCAATCTAAACATACCTGCATAATACATAAACTATTAACTAATTATGAAAAAGCATACTTCAGATGGCCAGAAAAAATACCTATTTGGAAATTTTGTTGAAGAAATCTGTAAAAGCAATGGATAAAAGCAGAAACAAGCTGCCTAAAAAAAAAAAAAAGACAGGGAGACTCAGCATTAAATACTGCATTAGCATTAAAATACCAAAGGTAATCCCTGAAGTCTGGATTGTTTTGAAGGATGGCAAATTCTGGAAGTGCAAGGCATCAGCAGACATACTCCCATCAGAAATGTGTATGACACAAAAAGTGGGCAAGCCATTTCATAACATTATAAACACACCACCAGATTATTTTTCAAAGATGCCTATTCTTATGACTTAAGTGTTTCATTTCAGAAATGTGTACTCTGTACCATAATGGATGCAGGACGCCTACTCAAGATCCATGTAAATGACTTGCTAATACCACTGCCAAGCCAATACCTGACCACATACATCAAGATGTTAGATGATCAAATTAATGTTAAATTACTGCACACACTGCAGCCTCCACTAAGTGAGCATCCATCCACAATTCTACTATAACACAACAAAAAGCACTCCTTAATAAGCTTTTGTTAATGGGAGTTTGTGCCTTTCACATTTCCTGTAACTTGTATAAACTAACTCCCAAGAGTGCAGAAACAAGAAAAAGGGTAAACACTACTAGGATATTATTTCCACTTCTTCTACTTGCAAAATCTCCAAGTTGACAAATTTACAATGAAACAGAGCTACACACTGAAGGGGACTGAAGACCACCAAAAGTATATAGGAAACATGTCATTCAGCGACTAGGACCCAGTCACTAGAAAGTCCCCAATCAGGTACAATCAAAAGTACTGCCATTGTTCTGAAGCAGATCCTCTGCAAGGACAGAAGAATAAACCCAGTAAACGAACCACTGAAACTGCAAATAAAGAAGCCAAGAGGTTCCAAAACCCACAACAGAATTTAATATACTAAAACAATACATGAACACAAGAACATAGTCATCCACTTAAAGGGCACTCTCTGCTGTAATTTGTTTTTTCTTTTTACCTGTCAACTTCTTAAAATTTAAAGTTGAATTTGCCTCAGGTTTTTAGCCTAATTGTTTATTTCCTGGTAAATCACTGACATATCTGACACATCTTTCAACTATCCAGATTTTTGACTCGTATTTTTCTTCTCTTCCTCATAAAAAATGTTGGTTTTCTGGCAAATCATTGAGGGCTAAAGAGACTAAGTAATGACAGACACTTGAGCTTCAGACTTCTTACTCTTCATGATTTTTTGTTTTTTTTGTTCACTATTATTATTGTTAAGAGTTTTTGCAGTAACTGCCATCCAACATTAGAGTTTCATATCGTTTATTGTCCAGCAAGTGCATGCTAAGAAAAAAATTGCTGTTCTGTTAAATTCTTGGTTGAATTAGTGTTATTTAAAAATCATCCCTGATCTTCATCCTTGCAAGCAAACCAGTCAGAATTATCTAACAGCCCTATTGGGATGTCAGTCAAGCTGACACCACCCATACCTGTGCACCTTTATGTAAACAATCACCTGAATGCATGTATGTATAATATGTATGTGTGTATGTATATATATATATATATATATATGTACATATGTATATGCACACATATATACAAACAAAATATATGGGAAGACAGACTTTGTGAACTTGCTGTTTTTTAAGATCCTTTTATTGATAGAAATTAAATATCCAAGTTACAAATGTTAGGAGAATGATTTTACTCTAAGTATTTCAGACATAACTTAGGGACTACAAAAAGAATCAATACTTTCTTAAGACACAAAGACAAGTGTAGTAAAGAAGGGGAAAGAATAGGCTCTGGAAGGGCATGGCATGAGCGTTATCAGTCAGATCATTAGTTATGCTCAATAATTTCCTCCCCTTTTGCTTACATCATAAACTAGTTTAGAAGATATACCTCCATCCACACAGCTAACATACAAGTACTTCCCCACAAAATAGCAAATGACTACACCCATTCGACGCATCACAAATAACCTAGCAAAGGTCAACTACCAAAGTTCATATCACACACAAATTATGCTACTCAAACATATCAAACTGCAAACTATACTGCTCTGACTTACTCTAAGAATCACATACAGAAAACTATTATAACAACTTATAATAATTTATTATTATTATTATTGTTCTTTGGAACTTTCCTCCCTGGGCCTCCACTGAAAAAGGGCGCAAGCTCAGGTGGACTAACCCAGTCAACAAATGTCAAAGAAATAAAAACGTAGCCCCCTCCCCACTTGGTTTGGGTTTATATTGTCTTCTGGAAAGAGTTAGTCATTGGTGTTGTAACTATGCATGTCTAGGGTTTAAAATGTATTGTTTTGAAGCTTTGGGTTAAATATAACATAAAACCAAACTAGGTGGGGGGCTACACCCTCCACTAACAATATATACTAACTCCAGGATTGCACTACAGTGGGGAAAGGGTATATTCCTTTTACTTGCCTTACAGTACTCTGCATAGTGCCAGTACTTCACTTCAGTGAAATGAGTTTTCAGTAATTTGAGCTTCAGCGATTTGGTCAGGGTGAATTTAAATTCAGTGAAATGAACTTTCAATGAAACAAAGTAGAGCCATCATTCTCACCTGAACAACACATAGGTGTAATAATCATACAGACACCTCACTTTCCAAATGAGATTTGTCTCGATTTATAGTAAATATCAGACTCGCATATATTTATTTAGCTGATAATAGTATATTACAGATGTGCTTTAAATTATACTCTTGCTACATCATTAAGTGCAATCCTTACTTTTATTTAATTCTGGGCTGAGACAGCAGTTGTGATCAGTACTACATCTTGGTAAACAAATTTTAAACAAACAAATAAGGTAGGTCAATACCCTACGAGGACCCCAAGCCAAAGGACTCTCTGTCAGTAATGAAAAGACAAGCAGACTAACGTACATGCAGAGAGAATCAGCCTCAAACTCTCCATCAACAATAGCAAGTGTTACAGGTACGTTACTAAGTGCTTCACTCACCTTTGGAATAAACTTGCAGTCCCCTTATTTTATTTTTATTTTATTTATTTATTGGTCCTTGGTCCGATAATAACTTGGTCCTAAGCTTGGTACTAATCCATAAAAATAAGATAACCTCAAAAAAATAATCCATTAACTTGGTTAACATTTTAGACCACTTTCTAAAATTATGTAATGACTGCTTGTGTGCCAATTACATTAAAGCTTTACTTTTTTAAATATCTGCTTGTTAATATATTGTCCTTGCGTGTGACTGTGGTAAATACCTAGTACTACTGAATGGGGTCACAAGTTGTCTTGGGTCAATGGTTAAACCCTGTTTAGTATCCTGCTAAACGTACCCTTCATCCCCCCTCCAAATAAATACATTATCAGAAAAACTGAAGTTTAAGCCTAATTACGCTAGAAAGAATAAGGGTTAATGTCTTGACCATCTGTGTGTATATACTTTCACCTAATAAATTTGCATCCTTATCCATTCTGTTTTCACATAATGTCACCTAGGGGAAGTAAATATAAGGCAATCGCTGATAAATTTATTACAGACTCTAACCAATGTCAGCAGTGATTGTGAATGAGTAGCCTTGTCAAGTTGTGCTGCATGCTCAGTCTAGATGATATAAAGTCAGTAGTTCCTTACAAGCGCAAGTCATTTCTAGCACCTTAATGGTAAAGTTGACACATCTAAGTCATTTTCCTTTGGTTTCATTCATGCATTGTTCTGTTTGAGTCTTAATAACTATGTTTTAATTTCCCATTTATAGCAAGCAAACCACCATTCCTTATTTTCTGAATTTTCATTTTATTCATTTGTTAAAGGGCTGCAAAAACTCACTGCTGTTAACAATGCAGAACTTAACAGGGAGGACAGCCCAACCAGAAAGACCCTCAAAGTTCTCCAAACATTAAACAAATGAGTAAGAGGGGTACTGTGTAGGGTTAAGAGATTTGGAAGGTGGGAGACAAAAATGAGCCAGTAGCCACCCCAACCCTGCTGGATCAGACCTAAGATGAGAAAACAAATGCTTATTGCACTGAGGAACTTTACAAAGTCTGTCTGCCTGCCTTTTTAGGGACTGAAGACTGGCTATCAGGATTATTGCAGGCTAACAAAAGCATCCTCCAAGGCTGGCGTATTAGGAGGAATTGGAGTACAGCATGGCATATATGCTTGCAACATTTCATATCTCCTTAATGAAGAGGAAACAACTACCTGTTCCAACTGAAATAAATTATTAATTCTGGACACAGTCTCAACAAAAGAGTATTCTTCTACAGACGAAACTGAAGAATTACTCTCCTTAGACTCAGTTTCAAGAACATGAGAAGAAAACCCAGATCATCTTTATCAGGATCATCTGATAAAGGATTCTCGGGTATTTTGGAACTATGTTTTTCAGCCAAATCTCCCATTTGCTCCACTGAATTTAAATCCTACAGTTCGCCCTTAGTTTTCATAAGAAACAGGTCTAATATTTTATTTCTTTTTCTATGGGACATCCCCAGATGGAGCCTGACTTAAGGACGGCACTTTAACACAAGAAACAGGTCTCTTACTTTCACCATCCCAGGAAGTTCTTCCTGGTGAAATTTCCATGACTGAAGAAAGCACTTCCCTCATGCTCATAATGGACAGTGGAACAGTTGCCACAGTCACAAGTCCTTTGTAGTGGTTCCAGGGGCCATAATGAACACTAGAATAACTGCACAGAACATGGCTAATCCCCAGTCCGTGGTGGTGGTGGTGGTGGTGGTTGTGGTTGAAGGAATTACAGCAGAGGGTCCCAGGAAAACTAATGAGTGGCTTGGGGAACAAGTTGTGGCCATTACAAAGTCAGCCACTAGTGGCTAAGGCACTGACTGAGACTGTGATGTCAGGAAGGTCTTCCTAGTAATTTGTTTTCTTAGGTGTAGCATGAGGAGAAACCAAAGGACTGGTAAGTTCTTCCATGTTCCTAACAAGAGAGAGAACTGTTCACCAGTAAGTACAGCTGAACAAAGGTTCATAGGTTGGTACTAGGCTATCAGCCCTAGGGCCTATACAAGCCTAGCCATAACAATTCCCTGGCTATTTCTTCCCACACTATTTACTTCCCTCGTTGTTCAGAAGGCAAATTGTCATTTGTACTTCCCCAAACCAGTTCCAATAAATCTGAAAAGTAAATGCAATACAGCAGACTTTTCTCCCTAAATACTCTTCTTTCCTGGTTAGAGCAGCTTGAAGGAGATGTTCAGAAGGTAAGTTGTCACAAAGTGTACACAACCATTAACGCACTTATTTTCCCCTAAAATATATAATTTACCAAAAAAGAACACAGTAACAAAGCAACACACTTTTACCACAAATAAGTGTATTAAATAAAAACAACCCATCTCAGATAAAAATATCTTGTCAAATGAGACATTTATGATTAAAAAGTAAAAGATAACAATACTGGTCTTCTTTGAGACTTGGTCCCTATTCTTGTCCAGAAATTATACCAAAAAATGTATGGAAGGTGTGCTGATATGCCAGCCTAGCTACCTGGAGTTTCGTAAGTGTATGTCATTTGAATATCAAACTGATCTGTACAGATGTTTGTGTTGAAAATGTATTTGTAAAGTTGCTTGTGTTAAAAATGTATCAACAGTAGGTCCAGCTGGACAGAAAAGAAATATACATGTTTGTTAGACTGCCTTGTAACTAATTAAATATATATCTTTTAACAAAGGATACTGAAAGGGAAGAGGTTAAGCTCAGGACAGCTAACCTTATGAAAAATAGTCTGAAATTAAATTATTTGGTTTAAGCCACAAAGATTCTATCTCACAAGTCTGAATGCAGCCAGAGACGCTATGTCTGCAAAAAGCCTTTCTGCAAGAAGGGTGGAAGTGTTGGAATTGTTTTATAGCTTCCAGATGCTGTATTAAGCCTTAGCAAAGTTCTGTACGTGTATTTTGACACATCTGTGCCTAATCTTGTCTCAGTTGCTAGTGAGGGGTCAGTATGGGAACCAGAGTCATGTGACCAGATGTGATGTCATTCTGTAGCCAGCACTGAAATTGTATTTGAATGCTAATGGGAGATGTGATAGATGCACTCTGTCTTGGACCTGACAACAAATGCACTCATCCACCTCATCTTACCTTGCTTTAGTAACTAGGGAAAAGTAATTCTTCAGTCAGTTAGGAATATATAGTGAGATTAGCTAAATGTTGTTTTTACTGTAACTGTCCGAGTCTTTCCATCTGTGTTGTTTTTGGTATGTCCTGTGAATTGAATCTCTGGTGCTTATTGTAAATAGATATTCAGTATTTTCTGGTTTTCAAATATATTATTTATTAAGTATATCTCTGCATTTCATTGTGGCTGGTCTTTTAGAAAATATTTAACCTTTGAGAGTACTTGCATTTTAGTGGCACTGTGGTTCCAAGTTCCTGAAACTCTTGCTGATTGGTCAAACATTACCATTTGTATAAGTATTAATTTTACTAAGGGTAACTGGGTATCCTGGTAAGAGCCTCAGAGTAGCTGGCTTTGGGTGTTGTAGTGCCAGTTGTTGTGTATCTATCTTATAGTCTGGGTGGAGATGACAAAGTAGGTAAGATGTGCCAGCCTTTCCCAGATGTGTGTGTTGGTGTGGGTGTGTGAAAATCAAATCTCAAAGACAGTGTGTGTGTGTATGTGTCAGCTACTTTGAATAGGAACACTGAGAGCACTGATTTCACAGAGAGGGTGGCGGAGGACTTGGCTAAGGACTCAACTCTATAGCTGTGTCAGTGGGGAGTCTTATTTGGAGGACTGGACTGTGCATTCCCAGTGTGCTCTTAAGGGAAGTTGTACTTGTTGTAGATAGCTGAATCTGAAAATACTGTGTTTGCCTTTTTTTCCCTCAGTGAATGTTCATCAGTGTCAGTGGTGAGGATTGAGGCTCCTTGTTAACTGGCCCAGAGGAGGGATGTCACATATTGGAAATAGTGGGTGGACTGAGGCTCCTTTATCACTGGCCCAGAGGAGGGACACCACAGAAGAGTTCTCCAAAGAGGACTTATCTGCCAGGAATGGAAGATAGGAGCCAACCATCAATACTCTGAAGGCCAGGAGGAGCACTCTCAAGGGTGGTAAAAAATATTGAGGGTTTTTCACACCCAGGCTACTATTTTCTTCTGCTGGAGGTCGAGCTACAGCAGCCTGGGTGCATGTGAGGAGGGAAGCCAGAGATGTCTGAAGACTGCCACAGTACCCCTGGACAATACAACACTTACAGCTGAAGTCTATTGCAGCAGTGATATGGATGAACATATCTTTTTTTCTTGTCTGAAAATTCTGAAGGCATAAAAAATGCAGTAAGCATTTCCTTGCCAAATCCAAGTAAATATGCCTTGTCCATAAAACAGAAACAGGAGACATGAAGCTTTTCTCACCCAGTATGGACTATCTGAACATAATCTAATGCTTATGCACAGTGGATCCTGTCTACACAACCACCTCCTGGTCAAGTGAAGCATATGACTTCTCATCGAAGGATCAGTTTGTAATTTAAGGAAGAAGACATCCTAATGAAGTGGGATACAGCTGAAACATGTTTTCTTTTTCATAATAAGTAGCAGATAAGTATATTATTCTTGTGACCTCAAGCATTCATGTGTTACTATACATAAAGACACAGAAAAAGTCAATTCCTGTTCTTTCATATTCAGCACTCAATCACAGATTGTTTTTAGATTTCAGATATGAGCATGCAATACAGGCTTTTTCATGGATCACTTTCAAAGCTGGGAAGAGAGACTGGAAAAGCAGTTTACAAGAAAACAATGGGAAAACGTGTATACGGCTCTCAAGTACGCAACCACTTCCAGAAGGTTTAGGATCTGTGCTTGGAAGTGTTTGCATAGGCATTTTTATACCCCAAGCAGACTTCAAAGCATTTTCCTCAGGTCGATAGCAAATGTTGGAGGTGTAATGGAGAAGAGAGAGACAACTGGGAACATATGTTTTGTGATGAGTTGGCAGACTTTAAAAACTCCGTACAGAATACTATATCAGAAATGCTTGATGAGCGAATGACTGTAACAAAGGAAATTATTCTACTGAGCTGGGATACAGGATCTGAATTGCCTAGGCAGGGTAAGGCCTCATTAAGTTTAATTCTGCTGGCTGCCAAAAAGGCAATTACTAGAAAATGTAAATCAAAGTCTATACCAACTGTATTTAAAGGTACTGATTATAAAAGAGATAAAAGAACTGGAATACAGATCTTTAGAAAAAGAAAGGAGCAATTTACACATAAGTTAATCGGAAATTATGAGAACAATACATGCATAATAAAGTTCAGGAGGAGGAGTGATGTTTAAGGGAAGGCAGGAATTCAGCAAGTTTTTGTAATGTTGGACTGATGTTAGTAACAAAGAAAATATATGTGATGTATAACGTATTTTAATGTATTTTAAGGAAATGTTAAAATGGTTTGATTTCTTTTCTGTTAATGCATGTTTGCCTGTGTCTTAAGTGATAATTTAATAAAGGTGGTAAAAGATTAAACCAAGTGAAAATAGGAGTAAATATGAAAGGGGACTGGGATTACTAAATTCATTTGCTTGTTCTGCTTCTTTAAATGTGTACAGAGTATTAAAGTGGGTAAAGGAAAAGAATGAGAAAGTAACAGTGAGAATGTTTAATTCTAAGTACAAAAGCTCTATAAGATAAGAATAAGAAAAAGAAAAAAAAGAATATACATATGAAGGAATTAAATACATTTCATGAAAAAAATACTAACATGGAAAATAAAACTTGAGGATATAGAAAGACAGAAGGATGTTGTATAATAATGAGATGAAACAACATTATGCACATACATGAGAAAAATTACCAGAAGTAGTGATAAAGCCATTAAAGTAAGGAAAAAGTGGTGACCCAAGACAGCAGTGTGTCAAGATTTCCTATGCAGGCTGGTAATAAATATGTTACCAGTAAGGGGAATATGCCATATAACAAGAAAGTAAAAATAATGTGTTTATTTTGTTGGAAGGAAAATATAACAGAGTATGTTTTTTTTTTTTTTTTTTGAAATGTAAAAGAGTGGTGAAACTCTCAGAAAAGTCGTGTGAAAAAAACTTTTTTTGACAACATTAACAACAAACAATATAGACAGAAATATGACTATGTATGGATATTATAAGAATATGAAAAAAGAATACATGAGGGAAGACAAGAATTATATTATACACTTACCATAACTTGGTATCTGTGTCATCTTCTTTCATTCCTTCACACGGTTGGGTTACAGAGCCAATCCGGCTGCATTTTTACAGACTAGGATCCAAGCCTCGAGCTCTTCTCACTTCCCATAATGCACTGTCCTCTGTCTAACTCCCTCAGATTGTGTTTGCTGCCCAAAAAGCTGATAGAGAGCAGAGGAAGGAAAAAAGAAAATACACATTAAGAACCAGAGGCTCAAAACCAGGAACATCAGTTCTTAAAAAGTTCTCTCCAGGTTTTCTAGAGCACTGGGTAGGGGGATGGCAAGGAGGGAAGATGAGGAAGAATGAAAGAGGACAACACAAATACCATGTTATGGTAACTACATAACTTCTAAATCTGGTGCTGTCTCTTTCATTCCTCCTCATGGTTGGGTTACAGTCCCCAGCTATACAATTCCTGGTTAGTCTCAAGGAAGAAAATGCTGGAGCACTGCCGAACTGAAGATAGCTCTGCTCCTGGAAACAATGTCTAATTTGTAATGCGAGACAAAGATATCTGCTTTTGACCAAATGGCAGCATCACAGACATCATCTAAAGATGCCCTGGAAGAAAAGCATATGAGGTGGACATAGACTTAGTTGAGTAGGCCTTAGGAAGATGAGGTAGCTGTAAATCCATTCTTCGTATAAATCAAGGTAATACAGCCAGTTATCCATTTAGCAAGTGTAACTTTTGAAACCACCTGAGCTAGACATCTTTGAGAAGAGGACACAAATAATTGTTCTGATTTTAGAAAAAGGTTTCATCCTGTGAAGATAAAAACATAACTGCCTATGAACATCAAGCAGATGTAACAAATGTTCTCCATTAGAGAAATTTGGGAAGAAAACTGGTAGTTGTATGGTCTGGTTGAGGTTGGAGTCTGTTGCTACCTTGGGCATGAAAGAGAGATTGGTATCAAGGGACACCCTATCTTTGGGGAAAATAATGCAAGGAGGCTTAGAAGACAAGGCCTGAATCTCAGAAATTATCTTTGCTAAAGTGATGGTGATGAGAAAGACTGTCTTCCATGAAAGAAACTTTAAGTCACAATCACTGGCTGGGTCAAAAGTTTTTTGAGTTAATTAAGCCTTGCAAGAACACAGTGAGATCCCATGGTGGAGAAGGATCTTTGACTGGAGGCCTGAGGAGGAAGATTCCTTTCAGGATGGCCTTGGACAGTTTAGACATTGTAGGGGAACTGAAAACATTACCTAAATGAAAGTTAGAAATGGCTTCCAATTGATGTTTGATAGTAGAGAAGCTGGTTCCTTTGAAAAGACACACAAGGAAGAGAACGACGGCTGAAAAAAAGGTCAATGTTCTCTTTAAAGGCCCAGAAGACAAATCTCTTCTATTTACTCCCATAGACGTTCTTGGTAGCCAGTTTTTGGAAGTCTAGAATAATGTCTGTGATGGAGGAAGCAAGCCTGGACCTTCAAAGAATCACTGGAAGTGGAGAAACCAAGCGGACAATTTGAAGGATATCACATTAGGGTGAAACCCTCTATCAGATAAAAAAGGAGGTCCTGTTTGGGTTTCAGTATCCATTGAGGATATTTCAGGTGAAACCAGAGGAAGGGGAACCAAATCTGATGAGGCCAATAGGGGGCAATGAGGATTACACAGGACTTCAGATACTTTGCTTTCTGAAAAGAATTTGGGATCAAGGATAGTGGGGTATAAGCTTAGAGGAGGCTGAGGGGCCAATCATGAACCAGAACATCCCTCTGGGACTTCCCCGGGGGGGGGGGGATCAGAGCAAAGTAGTTGCTGTGCTTGTTCTGGGGGATGCAAATAGGTCACAGCAGGGTTTGCCCCAATGGCTGAAGATCAAGTCCACTACTGACTGGTTGAGGGACCACTCATAAGGGGGTCAGAATGGACCTAAGCATGTCTAGCAGTACTTTGGATTTCCCTAGTATGTGAGTTACAAGCACAAAATGGTCCGAAGACACTGCTCATTCCCATACCCTCATGGCTTCTCTGCACAACGGGTAAGAGTTGGTTCCCCCTTGTTTGTTGATGTACCACACGACTGACATATTTTTGGTGTGAATCGCAATAGTTCTAAGATGCAGAACATCCTGAAAGGCTTGCAAAGTAAGGAGTCCACCTCTCATCTCCAGAACATTGATATGCAACTTGGTCTCTAGGTGGGACAATGTCCCTTGAAATGCCCCACACCCCACCCCAACTTGGAAACTTCCATGGTCACCATGGCTGAGGGAGAAGGAAGGAGGAAGGGCCTGCCTATCATTAGGTAATCCGACAGCAACCACCACTGAAGATGCCTTCTGCAAACTAAAGTCAATTTGACAGGAATAGACAGAGGCTACTAGAGTATAGACCACTGAGCAGCCAGGGTCCATTGAAGAACTCACATAAAATACCTTGCAAGAGGGAATAAGGGGATGGCAACTATCATAGATCCAAGAGTCTGAAGTATCAGCCTTGCCAGTGGGGAAGACCAGTTTAAGTCGGCTCGAACATGAACTCTGAAGGTCTGAACACGATGAGTGGGTAGAGCCACAATCTGGTTCACTGTGTCCAAGGCAGCTCCAATGAATTCTAAACTTTAAACCGGGGATGAGTTCAACTTTGTCAGGTTTATGGTGATACCCAGATGATTGGCAAGGTTGAAGAAGTAATGTCTGGCCTGCAGTAGTTAATGCCTGGTTGAGGCAGTGAAAAGCCAGTCATCCAGACATGGAAACACCTAAAATCCATGCAGTCTCATGTGAGTTGCAACTACTGCCATGCATATGGTAAACACCATGGGGGCTGTGGTGAGTCCAAAGGGCAGAGCTCTGAATTGAGAATGACTGGCTCACAGCCTGAAGTACAAATGAGTTCTGGAGCATCTGTCTCTTTTAATGTGATAATACGAGTCCTTTAAGTCGACTGAGCACATCCAATTATCCTTCCACAGCAGCGGTATAATGGACTGGACTGTCCCCTTTTGGAACTTTACCTTCTTTATGAGCAAATTCAATTTGCTTAGGTCCAAAATGCATCTCAGGTCCCTGGTTTTCTTTGGCACTAAAAGAAGTGAGAGTAAGTTCCGAATCTTCTTTGTTCAGTCAAGACCTCTTGTATGTCTCTTTCTTTGCAGTAGATTTAGAATTTCTGCTATTGCGTACTCCCTCTGACTGTGATGGGTGGAATGTCAGGAGTCTCTTTGACACTCTCTCATGGAGGAAGGTGAAAGGGAATACAATAACCTCTGGATATAATCTTTAGCATTCATTTGTTTTGTTTTATATCAGTTCAGGTGATAGAGTGCAGAGAAAAATGGCCCCCGACTGCCTTCTGACATGGGTAGTCAAGCAGAGCTTCAAGAGCACTGATAGGGTCTATCGGAGAAAGGCTCCTTGAAGCCCTGATTTTGCAGACCTCCTATGCCCCTGGGGTGGTGTCTCCCACTGAAACTTACTCATCTGCTTCTAGACAAAGGATCCCCGTGCTGATCCTGGGAATACCCCTGAGATTTTGGGAGCCAGGTTTTCTTTACATTGTGCTGGTTTCTAGAAAAGGTGTGCTGAGGAGTTGAAAACTTGACCCAGGCAACAGATAAGGTCTTCCCTTCTTGCTCACTGGGGGTTATGGTCTCTGATCAATGGACCAAAAAGTGAGGATCCATCAAACGGAGCATTGACAAAGGACGCCTTAAAAGGTTATGCAAAATCACAACGCCTCATCCAGGCATGTCTCCAAATAGCAATGTCTGAGCTGGCTGCCATGAGGCACCCTCCGGAGAGTGGGAGATCAGCCTTATAGAAGAATTGGACAAGGACACAAGACTTGTCAGTCATGGGGAAATTTCCTGACTCCTCCGTTGACATGATCTCTGCCAGAGTCTGAGAGTTCCTTTGCCAGTTCCCTTTGTAATTGAGTAAAGTGTGCCAGGTAGTTTAATGCTCTCAGCAAAAAGGTAGACGAGCTTACCAAACCTGTCCATCGCTACGGACTCCCTGTTTGGCAGATGAACAGTGGAGCTCCATTCAGCTAGCTCGTTCCTGATAGCTGCTGTCAAAACCATGACAACAACTGGAATATCCTTGGTCCAATATCGTCTGTCCTTAGGGGGAGAAAAAAACTTATCCGGATATTCGGGAAACAGTGATAGAGTCCGTCTCCTTCCAGGCCCAGTGAGACACCAAATCCATAAGCTTGTTGGCCTGGGGGACCACTCAGGACATAGATGGACCTATCCCAAAAGCCTCCAAAAACACAGACTCCTCCAAGGAAGAAGGGTGGGGTGACCAACTACCTCTCCACCTCTGGATCTCTAAAATGTCTCCAAAGGAGACATCTTCCGGTGGTAATCTTGGGGATCCTTCATCGAAATCCATGTCCTCTGTGACAGACTCCAAGTGGGAGTCAATGTCCCTCCTTTTGCACATCCTCTTACAAGGGATCTCCTCTGTTGGATGCTCAGGGGAAGTCACGGAAGAGGAGGGGACACCCTCTGAGGGAAGTGTTTGGAGGCTAGTCTAGATGGGCTGACTCTGGCCAGGTATGATAGGTTCAAGTCTCTGATCCAAGGGCAGTTGACGGGAAGGGGGTCATAGCTCAAAGAGATGAGATCCCCATGGCAAGAGAAGGCTCTTTCTACAACCTGGAATGCCGAGGGATCTGGTGAATCCCTCACCAGTTCCACAGGAGCTGAGGCTACTGATGAAGTGAGGGCAAGGATCCCCAATCCTCAGTCCCAGGTAGAATTAGACCAGAACTGTCCAGCACCAAAGCATCGAGGGGAAGAAACAGCTCCAACATAGCTGCAGCTGAACCTCTCCCCTCAGATCCGATGGGGGCATCCTGGATCCGAGACCTACTGCAATCCAATGACAAAGGAGCACAGGAAGTCAGGGCAACAGTCAGAGTGGAGGAAGGGTAACGCCTCATACTTGAATCCATCTCTCTCTGTTGGCTATGATCCTGAGATTCCGATACTGAAGGATGAATCGGAGGAGGAGACTAAGCTTGGAGGGGAAATATTTCCAGAACCCAAAGTGGACATCACGGAGAAGAGCCACAAACTAGATCTGAGTCTTGAGAATCTTCCTGATCATCCTGCACACGTCGGCCTCAGAAAGGCTCCTAGAAAACAGGGATGAAGCCACTGATGGGGGCCTGGAGTGCCTAATGGGCATCTGCTACAGCCCGAGGGGAGAAGCAGACTCAACACCAAGCACTGGAATGGTACCCCTAGCTGTTGGATCCATATTCTGGGGATCCAAGGTGGAAGTAGTTGTTTCAGGAGAACTGGAAATTAAATAAGTACCAGTCAGATCCGAAGAGTGTTTAGGATCCACCAGAGCAGATGTGGACCTAGGATCAGAGCCTGTCGGATCTGAAGGTCTCAGAACTTTGGAGAGTGGCTCCGAAGACACCCTCAAGGACTTATGTGGGTGCTTCTTAGAATCAGAAGACACTGCCATATTCTTGAGTGCAGTTTTATCCCCTGGAGGGGAACTTGAAGCAGACAAGAGGCCATTTAGAATCAACTTATTTCTGCGATTGGCGATCGCCCTAGGGTTGAAGCTCTCATAGATAGAGCAAGTTGACCACAGGTGTTCAGGGCCAAGACAATATACACATAAGGAATGTGCATTGGAATGCAGGAACTTTCGGCTGCTTTCAGGCGCCTTTTAAAACCAGAAGGTTTTTCTGACATATTACACTAAAAGAAACAACTAAAAACACCACATGATAATCACAGCAAAAACACTATATCAGAATAAAACAGAAATATACAAAACTAGTATCTACAACTGTTTTTTTTGTTTTTTTTTTACACTAACAATAACAGCAGCAACAGTTGGAAGGCGGGAAGGCCTAAAACCAATGGCTAGAAGAGGAAAAAGCAGTCGCAAAACCTAACTGTTGAGCTAGGAGAAAAAAAGGAAGGATTCTAGACCCACACGGGTCCCTGCCAGATGAATGAAAAATTTAAATCTCGAGCACAGGAAACATCGAAAATGCAGTATATGTGTGTGTTTTGTGAGATCGCAAAACAGTGAAGATCAGGAAATTTGCCCTTTCTTCATTGTAGTGCACTCTCGGAGTTGGTATATATAATTAGAGGGGGGTGTTGGGGGCAGAGAACCCCACAATAAAGGTTTTGATATTATGAATGTTCGGTGTTTCCAGCGCTCGAGATTTTAATTTTTTGTTACGACATATACCTGACCCACACAACAACAACCGGGGAGGAAAAGAACACAAAAAGGCACTTATCTGACAAAACCAGAAGAAGAAGATAGCAATCCTACTGGAAAAACTTAAAGGCTCAATACTCGATAACCATGTCTGACACTGCTGGCAGCAAACAAGATCTGAGGGTGTTAGAAGACAGTGCATTATGGGAAGTGGGAGGAGCTCAAGACGTGGATCCTAGTCTGTAAAAATGCATCCGAGTTGCACTTGCGTGTCGGATCTGTAACCCAACCATGAGGATGAATGAAAAAGACAACATCAGATTTTACTTTATGTAATATGGGGTATTTAGAATAAAAGACTGAATGAAATTCTGTTTAATGGACATGGATTCTGACAGACATCCTGTGAAAATTTAAGTTATGGTTGTGGAAGTAGGATTAGAGGTCAGTTACAGTAGACCAACAATGAGGATGCTATAAGAAAATGATAAATAAAAAATGTAGAAATATCTATATATGTGGCTGTAAACATGTATATTTTCATAAATATGGAGTAAATATGTAAATCATTTTCTTTAACTCTTCTTTTAAATAAAGGATGCCTACTCTTTCTGATAGGTGCCCTGTGATCTTTTATATCCACCTGAGCTACCATCAACTCAAGCAGATGGGGCCTCAGTTTAAAGTTTCATCTAAACTAAAGGATGGCATGTTCAGGAATGCAGCATCTCCCCCAGTGTTGTGTCAGCAATTCAGTCACTTTGAGTGGGAACATAACCCACAGCTTTCTGGTCTTCCAGCACTAAAGATGAGTGTTTTACCTGCTGCACCACTAACACTACAGTATCACTATTATATATGTGTATGTGTGTGTGTATATGTATGGCTGAGCACATATGAGTAAGCTGGGCGGGGGGGGGGGGTGGGCGCACCACTTTTACATACAGAACTGACTGGAGAATGCTGCAATATAGAAGAGATCTTAAGGGCATACTGCTAAAAGATGATGATATCACATACGGCAAAATGGTAGGGTAGCACAAAGTAAGATACATCATTTTGCACAATAATAAATACAAACATTTCAGCTCTTCCAGAGAATGATAACTATATGAAGCATAAAGTCCATTTAATTGTGTTTAACAAGAGGAGTGAAGACAATAAATATTCCAGTTCTGCTTTGAAGAAAAAGTGGCATTAGGTGTGGGTGGAATGCCTAACGAAATATATTACTTGAGGTAGGAGTCCAATATTTTTTTCAACAGTTATACAGGTTTTTGTAGAAAAAATCCTGCAGGGACAATTTGTTTGCTTCCCTTGTAAAGTAAGATGCTGTTGTTATAAACAAATGCCATCAACAGGTCAATCCAAATCGCTTTTATTTAGAGGAGATAAGTTGTAAAAATTCAAGGAATGAACATGCCACAAATGTCAAAACATTGCTCAGTTATTACTGAGCTCAAAAAAAAAAAAAAAACTTATTCCTTTTAAAATTTAACTGAACTGGCTTGAATGTGGTTCCATGCCCCAGATATGAAATTCATTATTTAAATTCTGCAAGTGGCTGGAAAGCGGACATTTACAACAGAATTTGAAACTGATTTTCCAATGATGGGACACAAAACCATCCAGGAAAAGGGGAGTCTACCCTGCAGAAACCTTTGAAATGTATGAACTTTCACACACTAAAAAAGTTGCATAAGCAGTCTACTGGAATAACCGCAAGCTATGAAATGAATAGTAACCACTCATGAAAGCTGCCTGGATCCTCTGGTAAAAGGCTGTCAATTATCCTATGATCCCTGATGCACCAAAAATGTACAACAGCATCTACATGTAGCAAGATTTTGAATTTGTGAGTTGAAGGGACAATAATGCTAGCTATAAAGAGCAGAGGTCCTAATAAGGACTAGATTAGGAGAAGA